>NW_026067897.1:17912731-17987261 GCF_014885135.2 Alexandromys fortis
CTTGACTGGGGGAGGTGGAGAGAAATGGGAGGCAGCGGTGGGGAAGAGACAGAAATCTTAAATAAATAAATAAATAAATAATGGCATCAAAAAAAAAAGAAATGTGTGGCATTAATAAATATTCTCAAATTTTGATCAGCTCATCCATTGTAACTTTGTATGTGCCAATTAATAATGCTGAGGATATTTAGAGAGACTGTAAAACTTCTCATATTACTTTTATTATATTATGTTATCAAACAAAAAAAATAAAAGGGTAATGGTCACAGTCAAGTTCTTTATAAAGAAACAAAGGGATATGATACAGAAATGAATACTTTACATTGGTATGTACTTTGGCTTATTGATACAAATTTAAAGTCAATTTTGTTATAAGAATATTTCTACTATTATCTAATGTGTTATGTTTATACAGCTCATTTAAAATCTACTGCTTAATTAAAATTAAGAATTAATAGGTAGTCATCTTTAATAGTCAAATTTGTAGTATGTTAGTTAGGTTTTTGAGATATATTTCAGATGGATAGGTATTCTTCAAACATTTCAAAGACCTATGGAATATGATATTTAAAATATTTTAACAACTTATACTTTTCTCAACAGTAAGACTTGTCTGCTTCTGGAAGTACCAATTACTTCAAAAAGGTTGTTGGACATCAAAAAGACTCATTATGGAATTTGCCTTCAATCTAACAAGGCTAGCCATTTAGGCAAGAAATTTCCCTTGCCTGGGCTGCTTGATGGTATGCTGTATGAACTGGACATGCAGGTCTCACAGAAAAGTGACTGCTGAACTCTCCAAAAGATGAAATAGTTCTTCAGGATTCATGATTCACAAAAGAAACTGCCAGACATTCTGTAGGATGCAGAAGAAAGTGACTGACAAACTGCGAATATAGGCAGGACAGTCTTTCAAATTTCTTGCTTCACTAAAAAGTCTTCACTGCCAAGTATTATGGGGCCTATAGACTGAAGATGGATGCCCCAACATTACAAAAGAACAATTTTGGGTGACTGTTCAGGCAGCGAGATATCTCTGTCATTTTTAGAATTTTGTAAGTCGCTTACAATGCATTTCTTATTTACTTAGGTAATATTATATCCTTCTGAGGTCTTCGATGGAGCTGAATACTAGAGAGTTATAATTATAATTTTCCTTAGTTATAATTATAATTTTCCTTAGTTATGACAAAAGATAAACTAGATATAAAACTTTTGACTCATAAAGATAGGATAGATGATAGAGTATTTTCCTTAATTTGCCAAATATAAATGGACTAAATATTATAACTATAATTCTTGTTTGATAACTGTTTTGTATATGCAATTTTACTATGCTAAAATTGAAACCTTCCTTTTTAATTAGAAAGAAAATGGGAGATGATGTCTTTCTGTATGTGTGTTGCCTTTATTGGTTGATGAATAAAGCTGTTTCAGCCAATGACTTAGCAGAGTAAAGCCAGGCAGGAAATATGAACAGAGATACATACAGAGAAAGACTAGGAAGAGTCAAGCAGAAGCCAGCTAGCCACCGAGTAAACAAGAAATATAAAAAATGAGGTAATGTCATGGCCACATGACAATACATAGACTACTAAAAATGGGTTAATTTAAGATGCAAGAGTGGGTAGAAATGCACCTGAGCCATTGGCTAAACAATGTTGTAATTAATATCATTTCTGTGTGATTATTTGTGTCTTGTAACGGCGTAAGCGAATGCAGACAGATTGTCAAAATATAGACAGCTTTAATGGAGGAATAGACTTACAGAACCACTGTTCCCGCGGAGACCAGGAAAGCAGAAGAGAGCGCTGGGAGCATGCTCACCAATTTTATAGGAGAACTTTAGCCTGAGACGAACACGCCCCCTAAGGGGTGGGACTTTTCCCTACAGTGTCTGGGCAGCTGGGAAATGAAAGTGCAGTCTCTGTTTACAGAGGAGGAAAAGAACAAGGACAAGGAGGAGGACAAAGAAGAGGAGAAAGAAGAAAGATAGCACTTGCTCTTGATCCAATGAGTTAAAAGAAGAAGATTTTAGAATAGAGATGAGGGATGGAATAGTCCAGAGAAATGCACTAGCAATGGGGAGGTAGCTTGAGTCTCAGGCAAATCTGATGGATGCCAGCCTTGAAGACATACTCTATTGTTGAGGCAGCTCCACTTTCTGAGTTCTGCCACCTACTCTAGAAGGCCTGGGGCACCATAGATTGAGTATCAATACTGTACAGATACTGTTTCTGGAAGACTGTGCCACCATCATCTTAAGGTCATTTAGCATTTCTTCCTCTATTTCAATCCATAGCCCCATTTTTCTCCAACCCATAGGTAGAACACAGATGCTAGATAGAACATAGGTGCTCTGCTACCATCTCTTTTAAACACCTTTCATTTGGGCCTTCCTAGGAGATACTAGGGATGAGAGAGCAGAAGAAAAGCCCAAATTTAGCAGGGCAAGAACAGCAGAGGCTATTGACAATATTTCAATTCCCTGTGGAGCTGTCAGGTTGGAAATGGCCAAGCTGATACAGGAAACTGGCATTTCCTTCCCATACTTCCTCATCTGTACAGCCTGGAAAAGACCCCTCAAAGCTAAGATAAACAGCAGCCAGAGAGCCCTGATCACGAGGAATGCTTAGGAGGAATTCTAGCCCTCAGCCCTCCCTCATGTTGAGCAGCAGGTCAGGTGAATTACTTCAAATACATGCAAGGCCCTTGGTTTCCATGGTAACTGTTCTAAGAACCGTAACAATGTCAATCACAGAGACGGTGAAATCATAACTTGAACCCATCTTGCTGACAAAGATATCTTGGGAAGTAGCCACTGCGCGGTGTCGGCCTTCTTGTCTCTCATTCTGAGTAAAATGTTTTGTTTCTATCCAATCAGTTATGGGGATAAGGCGAAAGGGAGGTTAGCCACTTGTCCCTTCTGCTTCGCTGGGCTTCCCTCTGTATTATTTTGCTGATATGCTTGTAACTCATTTTCCCTGCTTGAAATTACAGATGGAACAATTCATTTTTCCACATCTCTTTCCTTCATAGGTGTAAGCACTTGAAGATAAAATATTACTTTCCCACATACACTATAAAAAAAGAAACTATGGAAGGATTTGTTCATTTTCATTACAGTGTGCCTGTTGTTTTAATTTCATTGTGCCTGTTTTTGGCAAAGAAGCTTCACAATATGTGAAGATGAAACTCTAAACCAAGTGCCCTGAAATAAGATCCAGCATCTTTTCTCCATGGTGACTGATGAGGCAAACCCCTCAGAGGACAGAGTCTAGAATATTTAAAAAAAAAAAAAAAAAAAAAAGCCTAAAGAGTAACCAAGAGTCTGTATTCTGGGTTCGAAAGAGGTATCCCACTGAGCTATACAATAAGATAACATACTTAGAATATCTAGAACCTACGGGTAAAGCTCATCAAAAATTAAAAGCAGAGGTTATTCGAGCATATTATCTTTTTATTTGTTGCCTATTTTATTTGCTTAGTTTTATTTTGTATGTAAATTCTAGGGGGCTCTTGTCTGGCATGATGTTTTTTTTTTTTTTAACTTTCCTTTATTCTCTAAAGAATCCCTAAGAAAAAAATCATTTCTGTGACTTTATTAGAGCCTTCAGTTTGGATACTGAATTGTTGCAAAACCAATATTTTTTACATTTTTCTTCTTAATAGCATTCTTTGACCCAGAGAGAACTAAAAAAATAAGCTATTTGATGTCTAAAATTGCAGAGATAAACTGACATTGTGTTCTGAAGGTGTCTTTTCAAGAGAAAAATGGAATTTTTAAAGAATGTAATCAAGTTATACAGAGCCTCTCACCCTCAGGTCATCGGTTCAGATTTGTCTGAGGTTGGGAAGTTACACAAAGTTGTGGTGGCAGCTGGGCTCTCAGTGCCCTCTGAGAATTGAGTTGGAGGTCCCAGGGAGGTCACTGTGCTGTTGCCCCTGCCCATAATTGACATCTATGACTTCTCCAGGGAATCACAATTCCAAGAGAAGGCCACAGATTCCTTCCTAAGTGGAGCCTAAGCACCCTTTATGTTTGCAAACTTGTGTTCTTAAACATGAACTCTGAGGAGAAGGAAAGATGTCAACTTCGACTTATGTGAGACAGTGTCTGGAGGTGTCCTAAGTTGATTCATGAAGATGGGAGATGAAGGCAAGCAGTGGGGGCGAAAAAGCAAGAGAAAGTAAATAAACAAAAACACAAAGCAGGCAAGGGAGGAAGGAAAGAGATAGGCAGAGAAAGTAAATGAAAAAAATGGAAATATAAGAAAAGAAAAAAGAGGTGGGAAAAGAGCGAGGAAACAAGGAAGAGGGAAGCGTGTGTGTGTGTGTGTGTGTGTGTGTGTGTGTGTGTGAGAGAGAGAGAGAGAGAGAGAGAGAGAGAGAGAGATTATTCCCATCACAATGGTCTTTCTTATACAGCATCCTCATGTTTCACAGTTGCCAAATATAGCCAGAATTCCAGTTACTGATTCTTCTCTCCAGAAGGGACGTTAATGGGGAAAATAATGTAGTTCAGATTTCAGGAAAGGCATTCCAGAGGGGTCTCGTTCAGTTATATATTAATAGCCTCAAGAAAGAAATCTCACACTAATGTAGGGAAAGAAAGAAAGAAAGAGAGAGAGAGAGAGAGAGAGAGAGAGAGAGAGAGAGAGAGAGAAAGAAAGAAAGAAAGAAAGCTAGCTGGGCATGCAATCCCTTCAACAAGAAGGACCTGGGTTGACCACACTCACAACAAGAAAACAGCTCTTGAATACTTGGTGTGTGTGAAATTCATACTTTTGTAAATGGATGTGACTGAATTAGTTGGGGCAGGGAAGACTTATTATCTACTTTAAGAACTTAAAGACAAGCAGATATACTTAAGGTACAAATATAAATGAATTATGGAAAACTAAGCAGCAGACAAAATTTTATATAAGGATACAATGACTAACACTCTGAAGGCAATGGTGATACGCTGTGCTATGTGACACACCTGTCATTCTGCCCATCCGGGATCTGTAATGCCAGCAATGCTGCCTATGTGAACTGTGTGGAATGAGATAGGCTTAGATGACAGTCTTAGAACTAACTTCTCCTGTTACTCAATTACATAGTTGACTCACGATAGAACCAACTGGCTTGCTAACATGCTAGTTAGTGCCTGTGGGCATACTTCTAACAGAAAGCAGGATGGCTGTGCCTAAAAGGCCACCATGATTTGATGTGTCTCTTCCTTCCTGTTTTCCCTTGGATGTGTCTGTGTTTAGGCAGATGATGCTCTTGGTAAACCTTTAGTCTGCAGAGAAGATAGGAAATTCAACCTGAGACCCCTGCAGAGCAGAGACAAAGCCAGAAGCTCCCCAGCCTTTCCTCTCGCTGGCAACGAAGTTAAGTCGATTAAGTTTCTCATTCTGGACACTTTCAGCTGTTTTTCCATTCTTACTGGAACCTACGAAACCTTTCTCCACTCTCCAATCTAGCTAGTGTCAGAGAACCTGGCATTTGGGAAGCATGGGGGATATTTACTTGACATTTCCCTGACATCACTAATAAAAATGATATTTGGATCCCTTTTCTGTTTTGTATTTCACTTCCTAGGACACAGGAAATAACCGGAACCACAGTAATTCAACCAGGGTAATGAAAATTGCCATTTATTGAATAATTACTATGGTCCAGTTTAGAACTGCGTACTTTATAAGCGAGTTTTTTGTTCAAATAACTCTCTGAGGTGCTTGCAGGTTTGCCCTTTGTGTCTTTGAAGACACAGAAGGTTAAGTAGCACCTCCAAGATCACACAGCTATCAGAATTCTACACTGGAATTCAAAATTCAAGTTTGTGGCTCTAAAATTTTTCAGAGAATAATAATGATCTCTTAAACATTCTTATTTGTCTCAAAAACTTAGGGGAAGATACCTAATCAGATGGAGGTTTCCACAGGAATGTGTTACCACTTCTCACAAACAGTATCCCCATGATGCACTGGTACAAAAAGAATCTAACACCCAGGGACAATGGAATGGGGGAATGTGACAGCAGTAAGACTCTGGACCCTAGAAATCAAGTAGAAAGATTGTGAATAACTTACCAGATCCCTGAATCTGGACTCTAAGTAGCCCAGAAATAAGTCTATGCATGGGAATAAATCAAGTGGGAACAGGAAATTACTGTTCCCTGTACTTTCAAAAACTAAACACAGATGATGCTACAGCAGGAGATTTTACTGAAAGACTGGGTGAGAAGCTGTAGTTGGGTATCTTCCTCTTATCCCAGAAGACTAGATATAAAGAAGCTGAATTGGAGCTCTGTAGAATTAGGTGTGGCAGGGCTGCGTCCCCGGCACCCGGCCGCCCGCATGTCTAGGTTATGCCCCAAAATAATTACATGGAAACTGTATTTTTTAAACACTGCCTGGCCCGGCTAGTTCCAGCTTCTTATTGGCTAGCTCTTACATATCGTTCTAACCCATTTCTAATATTCTGTGTAGCCCACGAGCTGGCTTACCAGGGAGGATCTTAACCTGCGTCTGTCTGGAGTGGGAGAATCATGGCAACTCCCTAATTCAGCTTCTTTTTCCCAGCATTCTCCTCTGTTTACTCCACCCACCTATGGGTTGGCCTATCAAGGGGCCTAGACAGTTTCTTTATTAATAAGATATCACTCCCACATCAGAGCTCCTTGCTGTCTTAGCATTGATAAGCAGAGCTGATGGGTGAGATTTCATCCTGAAAAAGGAAGTTGGATGAGAGGCCTTATATATACTCAAAAAAATCAGCGAACCAAAGTACAACCATGGCATGCTTTGGAAGATAAAGTTGAGGATAATCAATCTCCAGAGAGTATAAAAGAAGAGAGAGAGAGAGCGTGCAAGCTGTGGCACAATGGTCTTATACCCTGTAAAGGTTTGCCAGTTTTACTAGTCTAATAAAATGCTGATTGGCCAGTAGCCAGGCAGGAAGTACAAGCGGGGCAACCAGAGTAGAATTCTGGGAAGAGGAAAGGCTCAGTCTACAGTCATCACCCAGACACAGAGGAAGCAAGATAAGAACACCTCACTGATAAAATGTGCCAAGCCATGTGGCTAGCATAGACAAGAATTATGGGTTAATATAGGGTGTAAGAGTCAATAAGAAGCTTGATCTAATAGGCCAACCAGTTTATAATTAATGTAGACCTCTGTGTTTTGGGGACTGAACAGCTGTGGGACCTGGTGGGACAGAAACCTCTGTCAATGAGAGAGAGAAAGAGGGAGAGAGAGAGAGAGAGACAGAGACAGAGAGAGAGAGAGACAGAGGGGGGAGGCTTGAAGGCTGGGGAAAGGGGAGAGGAGAACACCATCTCCCTCCATGGTGATCCAGACTTTTTCAAACATGTACTCCCAAAGCTCTTCTGATGCTACTACCTCTAGTTTTAAAGCTACTTCTGTATTTCAGGGACTGTTTATGCATCTCATTGTCAGAACCAAACTCTGTCTCCCTGTGTGTAGACTATCACAGTAAAATCACAGCATGGATGAAAACACAGTTCTTGAAGTCCGAGGTCTCAGATTAAAACAAAACATGGTGGGCTGCTGCTGGAGGACTCTGTTTGCCTGCTTCTTAGAGATGAGATAACGATAGTGGAAAGAAACCTAACCAACCCAAATCTCATTATTAACTCCAAATGAGGGGAGGAAGCAACCTCTAACTCCTTTAAGTCCCCACAAGGAAGATATAGCCACAACATATTACATGGAAATAGTACCTATTCACTTGCAATTGTGTACACACTGAATCTGTTTTCAGATCTCAGGGGTCAATGGTTGGGGGTGGAAATAATCAAACTCCCTAATTACTGGGTCAACAACACTGGTCCTAGCACAGCCCTTCTTATTTATTTGTCTATTCCCCTTCATTTCTTTTTTTCTATGTGTGAACTACCTTTTATATTTGAAGTGCACAGCTTCATTTATATGAGTTCTTTTTCAAATAAATATAATATTATTCACATGAATCTGAAATTTGCACATGCATTATTTTGCACCATATCTCATTTGTTTTCTTTCACTCAGCAGTATTTTTTTAGATCCATCCACTATGGGCTTCGGTTCATTTTGCACTTCTATAACATAATACAATAACAGACTTGGTCATTTAAAATGCACAGAAATTTATTTCTGATGATTCTAGAGGTAGAGAAGTCTGAGGTGGAGAGCCAAGTATCCATCAAGTGGTTCTTTTGCTACTTTATTCTATGATAGAAGGCAGAGGGTGAAGAAGAGCAAGAGGATGGATGGGAAGGCAAGGAGCTACTGAACTCGTCCTCTGTAAGCATGAGGACCACACTGATGACCCCAGAACCCATGCCAATCCTAGTGAATGGCAGCTCACCTGAAATTCCAGAACTCAACAGGCAGGGATCCCTGCAGCAAACTTGCTGGCCAGACTAGCAGAACCTGTTAGGCCTGGGTTCATTTGAGAGCTCTCACTTCAATAAATAAGGTAGAGAGCGGTGGCAGAAGAGTTCCAGTGTCATTCTCAGGCCTCTGTAGGCAAATGCACATTTATATATATAATTTATATATAATATATATATAAATTTATGTATATAAATTTATATATAATTTATATATATAAATGTGTGTGTATATATATACACACACAGAGACACACACATGAGAGAGAGAGAGAATAGAAAGGAAATGAAAAGGAAACATTAATACATGTACGTGTGTTAGATGGAGAAAACACAAATATAAGAGATTGCCAGGAAAATCAGGGACAGAAATAAAAGAAGGAATCAAAAACAAGAGAGAGCCAGAAACTTAAAAGATTGCCTTTCTCCATTCTATAGCTTGTAAAATGACTTGACTTTTTAAGACTATGTGTTCTTGTGATGTTTATAAAGATACGTCTTTAAAACTGTCTTTCCAGATGTAAAGACACTGCAGCAGCTTAAATCTCTGTGCGTTAACTGCTTTCAGCGCATCAAAGGAGACGTCCTCCTTCCAGTAAGAAACTGTTGGTGCAGAGGGCTAACATACATCGTGCATCTTTTCCTTATCCATTAGTGAACAAGTCTTGGACTTGTGCCTAAATTCCAGTTTTTAATGGTATCCAAAAGAATCTACATTTCAGGGGTTTGGAGGGTGAGCTGTCAGGCAGGATGGAAGAAGCACAAGGCACGTAGGAAGCAAGCCTGTGCCTGAAGGCCCTTGCTTACGGACGTGCATGGCCCGAGGCAGGCGAACTTCCATCTCAGAACCCCAGTTTCTGCATCTTTGCAGTTAGACGATGAGTCAGTACTTCGTGGGAAGTCTGGGTTTTAATGAGAAAGCCCTCCTGTCATGCCTGGCTCATGGCAAGCACTTGGTAAATGACAGCCGCAAGCTTGTGAGAGCCACATTGTGAAGCTTCTTCCAGCTTCATCTTGGCCCGCCAGTCTGAAACATTCCCTTCTGTTCCCATACCCTTTACTCTTAGGTCAGACCATTAGTGAGTTTTGTTTGTTTATGAAGTTAGATAAGGTCTCTAGGTAGTCCCACCTGGTCTACAGGTCACTATATAGACCATGTATATAGATCATGTTAGCCTCAAACTTGAGATTTGATCCTCTGACCTCTGCTCCAATATTTCCACTCCTTACATAATTACGCTGAAGAACAAAGCCTCAGCCTGTAAGTCCTAGATCCATAACCTACTAGTCCAGCTGCAAGCCTTGAGCAGCAATTCATGCGCATCTCCTAAGCCTCCATATTTGCAATGATAGATTTTATATTTGTTTCTGTTTATCATATGTACAGATATGTAATGTGGGACAATGGTCTGTATTCTGTCAATTATATTTTAAATAAATGCTGATCGGCCAATAGCCAGGCAGGAAGTATAGGTGAGACAACCAGACAGGAAGTAGAGACAGGCCAATGAGAACAGGAGAATTCTGGGAAGAGGGAAGTCCTAGTGTGCAGTCGTGACCCAGCCACAAAAGAAGCAAGTTGTTACTGCCTCACTGAATAAGGTACTGAGCCATGTGGCTAGCATAGACAAGAATATGGGCTAATATAAGTTAATTAATAATTAAGAGTTAATAAGAAGCCTGAGCTAATGGGCCAATCAGTTTATAACTAAAACAAAAAAAGAAAGAAAAGGAAAAACATAAGGCATGAAAGTGTCCAGGACGATGGTAAAGAGTGTGTAGATGTTCAAAAGCTGGTGGGTGATCTCCGGTCCCAATGCATACTGTCTACTAAGCCAAACACCCCATATTCCTTCACTAGCCCATGGGAACATTTTTTGAATATTTAAGCTTCCTTTGCCCTCCGAAAGGATGCCTGAAAGATGTAAATGTTCTAGATATAAAGGATTACACAGAAATTTTCAACCCTTTTGCTTCATACTGTGTCAAATAATTGGATTTACATGGTGATCTGAGGTGTCAAACTGTCCAGGTTACTTTAATTGAATTAATTTCCAATGAGCTTTGCAATACTTGGCAATGTCTTACACATTTGTCTAATATGAACAAACCAGCATTTAGGAAATTGCTAGTGAAACTCAAAATATTTTTGTTAGTCTTGTTCACCTTTCAAAAACAACCCAAATCCTAAAACTTCAAACATATTAAACATCTAAAGCTGCCGTCCCCAAAGGATCCTGACCCCCAAAGGACCCTTCCAAAGGGTGATCTTCCCAAGGGGCTTTAAACAGCTGTTTTACAAAAATCTTCCAGGCGCACAAATTGTCAGGAACAGGGCAATTGCCTAAGTCTAGAAAACTCGGCTGGAGCAATATCCCGACTCCCAGCTGCCTGCTTGACACCCGTTTTCAAAGTGAACAGGAGATCTGTTTAAATCACCACGCTCCTTCCTGAGCCGTCTCTTTCCCTTTCATCCTCCCCACTGCTCTGGTGTCCTGTCGGGGAGAAGATGTAGGGCTCTCTAAATAGTTGAGTTCAGCAATCTTTCTAAAATGCTGATACAGCTCCCATGGCTAAGGGAATGCAATATTTCTGTGACAACCTTCCATAATCCCAGGGGCAGCTCTCTTAGGTCAGCAGAGGTGAGAGCGGTTCCCTGTCAACTGGAAGAGATTACTCCAAGTTTCATTTGTAGCTAGGAAGAATCCCCCCCTTTTCTTTTTTTACTTGAATAAATCTACAGCTAGCACCAAATTCTTAAAGACATCACAGCATCTCTCTTCCGTTCTCCTCTCTGGTGTCATCTCCCACACGCATGGCTGATGACTACAAACACATTGTGGTCAGCTGTTCAAGCACACACAAAAATTGTGTTGATGCTGTGGTCCACGGAACTGAATTCAATCTTAGGTAGCTATTATAAACCACAAAGATGTAGACAGACCTTTTTATTTGTAAAGCACCTGGACATACATATCTGTTCTTTCCAAAAACAGTACAGCGAATGCCACCCTCTTGATACAAATGGGAAATTACTGGGCGTGGTCCCCCTTGCTGACACTGTTCCCCAGAGGCTGCATCTAGACAGGAGGCAACACTTTGATGAGCTCTGAATACTACAGCAGAAATAGGTCATCCGCTGTCCGTCAGGATGCCTTTAGGTCCCAGTCACACCTGTGTCGTCTTTCTCAGACAATGCAAGAGCACATGACCACTTAGAGGGATGACTGAAACGAATCAACAGTCAGAATTCCAAAAGCTCCATCTGTGTAGGGCTCCTGTAGGAAGAAAAGGATGTACTTCAGTTATGAAAGGAAAGCACCCTTGCTGTGGGCCAGCACTCTGTGTTCCATGCATTGCGTCCCTTTGTGCTCAGCGCAAGCCAGTAGAGCCACGGTTGTTCTTGTTCCCAGTTATCAAATGAGGAAATGGGTGATTAAGCCCCTTAGCCAGGTGGCATCACAGCCTTCATGCCACTCCTTCTGCCCTCCACCTCCCACCACTATCCAATCTGCTTCATGGTTTGTTTGGGTTTTTTCTTAACCCCCCCAAAGCAAAAGAGCCATGGCAACACTTGAAACTCCAGACCTCATACTCTAGGAAATTTATCAACATGAGCTTAGGTTTGGAGAGCAGGACTATTCTCAGACCAAACTAGAAGCATCCATCACACGGCTAGATAGGAAAAGAATTCACCTCAGCACTTCTACTTCATCCTGAGGAATCTTTGTTCTCCACTCCTGGGGGTCTCTATCCACCCAGTTGAGGTTGTTTGAGCACCCCGAAGAAACTACAGTGTTCTGGAGATTTAAAGATGGACAGAACCATCTTTGCACTGGGGAGGCAGCTCTGAGGCTTTTGTCAAGCAGAAGACAACCTGACTGTTGCTTTCCACCGTTATCAACCATGGTAAGGGTGGGGGCCTATGGCTGGCCAGAAGAAAGTGAAAAGGAAGTACTCACAAAGAATGGTGGGCTGTGAGTCATCAAAGCGACAGTGCTGAATTGGGCTTTAGAGACAGTGTAGGAGCTGACCATAGTATCAAGGAGAGAAGATTGGTCCTGGGCAGAGGATGGCCATGGAATGGCCGGAACATAATGAGCACTGGGCAGAAAGAAAGTACGTGCTGTAAACTAAGAGCACAGATCCTCAATTCGCTGTAGCACAATGAGAGTTACAGTGCCGCTGTCTGTGAGTCAAGCTGGGATCTTACAGTTGCCGAGTCTCCAAAGGCGAAGCCAGCAAACTTCAGTCTTTGGACTCCACATTCCATCTCTTCCCAATGCTTTAAAAACTGAGCCTGCCATAGGGAGGTTGGCAAAGCTCAGGAAAGGATTCAAGAGACAAGATTTCAATTTAATTCTGAGACCTTTCGTTTGGTGTTCTGCAAACAAGAACAGTTGCACGCTCCAGGCGGCTCCGCTGGGCCAGCCACTTGCTTCTCTCTAAGGTGCCTTTCTTGAGGCGGGCATGCAAACAAAGTCTGAAGTCGGAACTCAGGCTATTCTCCCTTTGCTCACTTGCCCTTTTAATCTGCTAGGGCTAATGTTGCTCTGTCAAGGTTTGGTTATATCTGTTCTCAGTTATTGACTTACATCTTTTCTACTGCACAAAGACTTTTGTAGCCATTCATATAACAGACTGAAATGGTAGCATACATGTTTTTTTAATTCATCAGGACCACTTTTCTCATTAAAATCAGAGATGAGCTAAGGTAGGCTCTCTACGGAAGCTCTGTTTGAGTTGTAAATTTTGCCATGCTTCCCAACAGCCAAGGCGAGATCAGCAAACTCATCAGTAATAGTTCTTTCTACCCACAAGAACTCTCAGGAGGTTCTCGGAAGATACGGCTACTTTCCTAGCATACTTAACTCTAAATGTTTCTTATGAAGTGCCCTACATGGGGACTCTGGGAAATGCAGGGATTAATATTAACAACGAGGTTCTTGTATATGCTTTATGTCCAGTGAAGGACTGCATCCAGCAGCCTTCTCTTTTACCTCTTTTACCAAGCTACACTGCGACTTGAATGTTTAGCATTTTCTGGCCCATCTGCTTCTCATTCCCATAGGTTCTCTTGATCGGGGCACAAGCAATTCCTCTCTCTCTCTCTCTCTCCCTCCCTCCCTCCCTCCCTTCCTCCCTCTTTCTTCCTTCTCTCTGCACTTCCCTAATCTTTTCCTGTATCCCTGTGTCTGTCTAGCTTCCTCTTTAAGTTCTTCTGTGACCCACAGAGTATTTCACAACGGATGCCTCCTTTGCTTCCACTTGTCGGCGACATATTTTTCAAATTAGCACTTGGTAGCTTTGGGGGAAACCCAGACACTGTTGGGAAGTGAGTGAGAGGCCAACTGGGAAAAAAAAAAAAGAAAAAGAAGAAACAGGGAAAAAAGTCTGTTCCTTTTTCAACTCATTATAAATTTGCAACATAAGCAAAGACAAATAAACAGGCAGATTCTGCAACCCATATAAAAGCCCTTTAGTTGGACAAGGCACCAAAGCCTAGTCTGCCCCCAGATCCTGTGCTATTTACAGACTGGCAGCTAATTCTCATTCAGAATAACAGGGCCTATCAGCTTTTATCCCCTCCTCTTTCTCTCCCCTCCCTCTTTTCTTTCTCCTCCCTCCCTCTCCCAATTGCTCCCTCTCACCTCCTCCTCCTCTTTCTGCTTTTCTCTTTCTCCTCTTCCTCCTTGCTGTCTTCACTACCATTTTTTTTCCTGAGGAAAAATAAGAGGCAGACAAACCACAGGTGGATAGCATATTCAGCATAGGAGACCCAAAATTCCCTCCTGAGCAGGAAGCCACACCTGCCTCTGATCTCTGAGAAATGCCTGCTTTTGATACTACACTTTTAGCTCCTTGAGTTGTTTCCCTGCTCCTGGTAGGAAAGGATCTCCAGAAATCCAGCTGATCATCATTAGCAAATGAATCAACATATACTCTTGTGAGGGCCTCTGCTATAACTCTGTTCCTCCCCTTGTGAGGGCTGCCCCCACCCTGACTTGACTAAGTACTGAAGGACCCCATGTGAACTCTGGCCTTTCCAATTGCTGACAATGTTCTAGGGAATGTCCTCTTGACCTTCCAAACCCTTGCTCTCCCCTATAGGTAGCACAGATTATATCCTTGTAGCTATAAAACTAGGAGTCAAAACTGGAACTCTTCTGTCACCACAGAGCACTATGCAAATTAATTTCAGTTGCTGTGCAATACGGAAGTAGCCACCTTGCAAACTCTTCCGTTGACAATGGACGGTCTGAGTCCCCAGCTCAGGCACTGCATCTCTCCCTGACATTGATGCACTAGCCGAATTTCTCTAAGCCTCAATTTCCCATAGTGACTGCGTTGACATAGGAAGTCACCTCAGAGCACAGGACTGTTGGAGTCAAATGAGACGAAGCCTCAGGAAGGACTTTGCCATCTGTAAGATACTAGACAAACACTAGCTGTAGTTTTCTTACGCAAGATCCAAAAGGCCCTTGCTGTCACCAGCCTTGGGCCGTCACCCTTGGCGGGCTCTCGGCTGAGTTTATCACATTTTCCTACAAGCTGTCGTCTCCTGCAGACAATTATCTAATTCTTTTCTCAATAACCAAGTTCCCTGAGTGGAACCCGGCAATCTTCAGGGGAAATTAATCTCTTCCTGTCTTTGGGGGACTTCTTCTAGTCAGGGCAAAGAATAAATGACTAACGTGGCTGGAGGAGGGCAGAGTACAGTGGAAACGATACCAGTCTTGAAGGGTGAAGATCCATCTCAGATGCCAGAGTTGGCTGGGTGATGCTTGGGATCTTGGCTCCTCTAACCCTTGGCTTTTCTCCTGCGAAAGGGGTGCATTAATAACACTATTTTCACCCAAACTCTTGAAGGAAGATTGAAGAAGATAAAGCTTGTTCACAATCATACACAGAGAGACATACCTTATTATCACTATTACCTGGCAGGGCACCTTAATGCTCCAGATAGGTACCTTACTGAATATGACCGTGGGCCAGGTACTATATATGATACCATAGGCTACTGCGTCTAGTTTTTACAGGCGTAGACCAGATTTCACCCTGTGAATTCGCCACCTCCATTGCTTCCCTTTTACTGACAATGGAATGCTGAGAAGGGGAGGGAAGTAAATTATAAGAAAGTAATGGTCCCAGTATTGCCAGATTCCTTAATTCCAAGTTTATAGTCTTTCCACTACTGTCTGATACAGATTGCTCTAACTTCTCAAGGCTCAACTATGGGGGGAACAGACTTCCAAACGTGCTCTCTTCTCACAGTGGGCTCTTGGTACATATTTTCTTACTTGGCTTCCCCAAGAGGCAGACTCTCAAGACAAAGACTTGATTGTTAGTAGTTTGACTGAGACTCCAGGGACTCTGCAGAGGGCCAGAAGACAGTCAATGGGGTTTTCTTGCAAGCATAAAAGCTTGTTGGAGACAGGTTTTAGAATTATCCCTTTCCTCTGAGTGAAGAGCTAGTATTTACATACAAGTTCTGGGCCGTGGTTTGTAGACTTCTTGCCTTGTCATGGAGTAGAGTAAACACCATAAACATACATACCTTCATAAACATACACACCTTCATATACTCTGTGAGGTGGGGAAGGTCTTCCAAGCAAGAAACACAAATGCTAGAAAGCCACGGCATCACATTAAATAAGTGAATGAAGACCACATGAACAAGCAAACATAAGAATGATGAGTGAAGGGTAGAAGAACAAAGAGAGAGGAAATAAAGGTAAAGACAGTTACTTAAGTACTGCCTTAAGGATTTGATAGGCTCAAGTTCTTCTTATGCTATGATATCATACATAAGAGGTCTAAGGTAGACCAGGTTATTCTTCCAACCTTTCATTCTCTATACACTAATAGGATTATAAAACCACACCTTCTACCATGTAATTTCTAGTGCCTCCCCACTTTGACTGTGGTGTGCTTCCTTGTCCTTTGGCCATGTGACTTGCTTTATTTAAGTTGATAGTAATAGATGTGTGTGTGTGTGTGTGTGTGTGTGTGTGTGTGTGCGCGCAAAGGCTCCAAAAGATTTGCTTATTAGGGCTTGAATTGCTGCACCTTATGCAAGAGTTCTCCTGATGATTTCCAAAGACAGATGAGCTACTCCCACAAGGCCAGCCTAGACAAGCTAACCCCAGGCAGTTCCAAACTCATGGGTCAACCCAGATCAGTCAGCCAGCTCAACTTAGGCTACAACGACTGAGCTAAACCACATACTCATGAGGGAAAAAAATGCTACTGTCATATAACATTGAGGATTTGGTTGGTTTGATGCTGTATAGTCATGGGGAACTACCATAAAAACTACTGCTATTTTCTTTGGTAGCCTCAAATATTCCTCTTTAAAATGAAATTCAAACCATGTTTTGTTGGTTGAGGCTGCTTGTTCATTCCTGGCCGCTCAGACCCAAAATAATAACACAGAAACTATATTAGGCTATTCGTTTATGCATATTTCTATCTCACTCTTATATCTTAAATTAACCAATTTCTATTGTTTTATATCTTACCATAAGGTTTGTGGCCTACTGGCAAGGTCCTAGCTGACAGCTTGCGTCCTTCTTCTCTGGTGGCTCCATGGCTTCTTTCTGACTCTGCGTACACTCTCTCTCTAGGTATCTATCTATATAGATAATAGATAGATAGATAGATAGATAGATAGATAGATAGATAGATAGAAAGAAAGAAAGAAAGAAAGAAAGAACCTGGCTATATTCTGTTAATCCATTGACCAAAAGCAGCTTCCTTATTCATTAACCAATAAAAGCAACACGTATACAGAAGGACTTCCCATATCAATGTTTTCTTTGGGTCATTACTTGAAATTGCCTGTTTACTTGCCATGTGTCATCATGTCCTCGCTGATCTGTGAACATTGTAATTTCAGGAACCTTGACTCTGTTACTGAGCCAAATACCATAAGAGTTTAATATAATATTTGCCATATGGCAGGTAGCGAGTATTTGTTGATTATTAATTGACTTTATTCTCCATGCTGCATATATTAAAAGTACTACTCCAATTATTCTTGAAGGTAAGCACCCACACACAACAGTAATTGAGTCCTCTTACAGAAAGAGAGGAACAATTAATTCTCAGTGAAGAAGTTAAAGTAAGCTTAGTTTTGTTTTTGTAATGATATCATTGGAGTAACTGTTTGGCAATTTAGAATGAGCAGAGGTTCACTTGACAGAGAACTGAAGAGACAGCAATCTCATTCGAAGGGACAAGTGTGTGATACAATAATACCCACTGGTTGAAGTAAAGCAAAGATATACAGAGAAACAATGGGTGGCTTGGGCTGAGAATGACTGTAAGGGACAGGCTATGAGACTTGTATGTTGTCCTTCTAACACAGTGAAGATTGAGAAATTTTAAATGAAGATGAGGCAATCTTCACTTTCAAGGTTCTGTGGAGAAATGTCCACGTATAAAAGCCATAGGACTAGGAATCCCCTGGAATCTGTTTCCTGATCTTAAAAATCCCTGCAGGGTTAGATAAAGAGACCTAGCAGACACCAGAGAATCAAGAGCCAGAAATCATAAATGAAAAGGTCTAGTTAATGTTACATTGATAGGAAATACCAGTTTTAGATAGTTAGTACCACACTCACCAGGTTTCACTAAACTTTCTTTTAAGATGATTAAAAGCTGGGTGATATAATTAGAACTGTGAGAAACCAAAACACACGTGAAGAGAATAAAGCAAATTCTTAAGAACTCAAAAGAAGGCTGGAAAGATAGCTCAGTGGTTAAGAGCACTGGCTGCCCTTGCAGTGGACCCAGGTTCAATTCTCAACACCTATAGAGTAGCTTAAATGCTTTACAACTCTAGTCTCAGGGCATTTGATGCCCTCTTCTGGCCTCTGAGGGTACCAAGAATGAATGCATTACACACACACTCATGCAGGCAAACACTTGCACACCAAAAATTAAAATAAAAGAATCTTCTTTTTAGAAAAAGAGTTCAATGCTCCTGATGACGGATGAAGAGGTGTTGGCAAGAAAAAGGAGTTAGGTAGGGTTTCTGTTTGTTTGTTTTGTTTTTAATTAATTTGGGGGGGCAGGCTGCAGGAGTATGGGGCAGATATAGAGGGACCGAAAGGTGAGCAGTATTAAGGTACACAATGTGAAATTTCCAGAGAGTCAATAAAGAATTAGGTAAAAAAAAAAAAAAAAGGAAAATTGCAAAGTTTTTAAGTAAACAATAAAAAAGATGAACATATTTATGCAGCTTAAGAATAATAGATGAAATAACATAAAACTGTTTGCTAGATGGAGGCAACACACTCTTTTAATCTCAGCACTCAGGAAGCAGAGGCACGCGAATCTCTGAGTCTGAGGTCAGCCCGATCCAAAGAGCTTGGTTCAGGACAGTCAAGGCTAAAAATAAAATAAAAACTAATAGATGATTCCAGAAATCATTTTTAGTGTTGCTGCTTTTGTTCTCAGTTTGCCTTGGTTGGGTTGGGTTGGGTTGGGTTGGGTTGGGTTGGGTTGGATTTGGTTTGGTTGGGTTGGGTTAGATTGGGTTTTGTTTCGATTGGTTTGGTTGGGTTGGGTTGGATTGGATTGGGTTGGGTTGGGTTGGGTTAGATTGGGTTTGGTTTGGACTGGTTTGTTTGGGTTTGTTTGGGCTTGGTTTGGTTTTCTTGGGTTGGATTAAGCTGGGTTGGGTTTGTTTGGGTTTGGGGTTTGTTTCAGGAGTCAAACTAAGGTTGCTTTATAAACCAGTCAAGTTCTCTACCACTGTGCCACATCTTTGAGGTTCCATAAATATTGAGGAAAGAAAGATAGAGACATTACCAAAGAAAACTTATAAAAGAAAAAGAGAATGTTTTCCTTTTTCAGAATATTTTATCTAAGGAAAATGTTTAAATCCAACTGAACTATCTATAATCTTTGTGAATTACATATTAGAGGAAAATAATTCCAAAAATATCCAGGAGATAAAAGAAGTTTGAAAAACACAAAATTTAGACTAGCCTCAGAGTTTCTCTGTAACAGCAAATATCTGAAGAATTTAAGACAATATCTATGTAAGTTTGAGAAGAAAACATTGTGCAATAAAATAGAGTCTAAACTAGGCATGATGGCATTAACCTTTAGCCCCAACACGACCAGAGGCAGATTTCTGCAGATTCAAGGCCAGTCTGGTTACATTGTGAGTTCTGGGACAGTCAGGGCTGTGTAGAGAGTCCCTGTCTCAAAAAAATACATATATGTATGTATATACCTCTAGTTTATCTAACATACCTTTTATGTACTGATCCTAATTCTTTGATGGAAAACTCTTATTGTTCTTGTAATGCATAAACCTCAGGAATCAGATATTAGGGTATAAACATGACAGAGCCATGGAGCAACAGAGGAACGATCAACTGCCCTCCTCTTCTCCTGGAGCGACAGTGCAAACAGATCTCCCACAAGAGCAAACTCTCAGAGCCGCATGACTTTTCCAGTTACCGGGAAAATGTCAACAATGATGGACTCTTGATGATATACATACAGCGGTTTTACTATAAAAATCTTCCCGCTTTACTGTATGCTTCAACTCTCTCTAAAAATATAACTCTTCCTAAAAAGGAAATCTTTTATGTCATCCTCATTTTCTATTGGAAAAAAAAATCGAATTCTCTGTCTGGTACACAAATATCTTCAGCCTAATTCCAGCCCACTCTTCCTGTGGCAATATTGTTTTGTATCCCACGACCTTATCTACTCCTTTGAGTTCCTTGCTGTTCCCAAAGTGCACTCTGTTCTCTCTCGGCCCCATTACCCGCATTCTTCTCTCCTATGGGGTCAGCCTCCTCACCTCCATGACTGGCTGCTTTCATCTTCAATAACCAAAATGAACACTACATTTCTATATAAAAAAAAAAGAGGAACCCTTTTCTTAGAGGTCATATCACCTTATGATCTTTCCCTATCACACCTTACAACATGGCAGGGGACCTGGGTGACAGAGGTACAGCTCTTTCTAGTTTTCTGACAGAATTTGACACAGAATAAGCATTAATAAAGCTCTCATGTTTCTGTGAGGAGAAGAGGAGGGGAGGGGAAGGGGGAGAGGAGAAGATATGAATGGGGCATTCTGGAGAATTTTGACTGAAATAGTGCCAAACTGAACTCAAACTGAAGCAGTTGAGTCTGGGAAATATATCATGCACATTATAATCTACTGTGGCAAGCAGGACACACCGCCTAGCTTATAGGACCCAGTGCAGAGTGAGAATTCAGGATCTCTTGTCAAAATATAAAGGTCCTCAAATAGCAACAAAATATTAATCTGAGAATCAGAGCATTTTAAATATGTGAGTGTTCATGGCTTCTGTCCCAAAGGGTCCATTGTACTGAAGGCATGGTCCACAGGAGAAGAGTACTGAGAAGTGACACAGGACCTTTAAAGACCTTGTAATAAGTTCCTACTTCACTGAAATATGTCTTCAGAGAAGACAGAACTCAGTCTTACTCTCTCTACTGCTGGCTGAAGAAGTTCCTATCATGATCCGTCATCATCCACCACACATAAAGCAAGAGACCAAACACCTAATCTTAGGGTCTGAAACCCCCAAACTGCAGGCTGAGTAAAACTTTTCTCTTTGTAAAATTAGTTCCCTCCTGTATTTCATTGTGGTACTACAAGCTGAACATTATACAACAGAAATAGTACACGATGAAGCCTCCATGGCTCCTAAGCTGATTGGTTCCCAAGTCTCTTCCAATTCTCTTTAATGGTGGCAGTGATTAGTCTGTCTGTCCTCAGGGACATACTGACAGGAAGTGGGAACCCCCAAATAGAAGCTTATCAAATATATCCCATTCCCCTTTGCTCTGTTCCTTAACAAATCATAAATCCTGAGTACAATTACCTAGCATTCCAGCAGTCACAATGTGATACATTGATTGTGTAAAGATGTGTGCATCACAATGTATGTGTTGCAACAAAATAATGATGATTCACCTCACACCAGGCCCCACGTAGCTGAGCACATGCAAGTCCATATTCTCACCCAAGAATAGAGAACATGCTATACAGATCTAAGTAACCCAAAGATTGTTAGTATCCTGCTATATAATTTTAAACAGTTCTTTCGTATTTAAAGTTATTACTTTTAAGCATTTATTAATTTTATTTTGGGGTGCATATTTGTGTAAGTGTTGGTGCATCACGTGTTTATCGAGTCCAGAAGAGGGTAGGTATCATATTTCTTGAAGCTAAAGTTAAAGGGGTTTGTGAACTACCCAATACGGGTGCTGGGATTCAAACTCTGTACCTTAATATTGAGCAGCAAGTGTTCTTAACTGCTAACCCATCTCTCCAGATCTGTTTTTATTAGCACATTTTGGTTACATTTTCCTCTCTCATATCACTCAATATTTTATTATAGAAAGTCTGTTAGTGCTTATGTTTACCTCATGTATGAATGTTTTACAGAATTCATCAGCTCTAAGTGAGTTACAGTTTGTATTCTTGGGCTTTCTTTTTTATATGCTACTTTTATTAGTTATTTGAGGATTTCTTACACTGTATCTTGATTATATCCACCCCCTATATTTTTCCCTAACTCTTCTCAGTTCTATCCTCCATGTCCTTACCTCTCCCAACTTCATGTCGTCATTTTTTGAAGATAATCACAGGCAAATACCCGTGGCTCTGTTCCTTCTTTACAGCAGTCATGGTCTCATTTCTGTTTGATGACACAGTGTGTGGTCCAGAACTTTTAGGAAAAAAATTGTATAACCTATTTTTCCAGAGTGTGTTAGTGATAAGCCCAGCATTTGAGTATTATCACCATGCTTGTTTTTTAATAGTTCATCAAATAGCATGTTGAAAAACTCCTACTCAGCTTCTTAGGAGTATTTTATAAAATCTAATGTAGCCCATTAGTAAGTACATTGTACTGTCTACTAGTTTCGTTGTATTACCGAGAATTGTTATGTTCTGTGTCAATCAGCTTCCTTCCATTTTAATACAAAGAAACTATCTTTGGATTCCCAGAACAAATGATACTTAGTAACAACAAATGATCCTTTTGATGTGCTATTGTATTGTTAGCTCCAACTTTATTTTTATCAAATTTATACCAAGAATAGTCTGTAACTTTCTTTTGTAACATAGCAGGAGTATACCACTCCAAATATCTCGAAGAGCGTGCTGAAGTATTAAGAATAACCTTATAGGAATCTCCGCCCCACATTATTGACTTCCTTCATAGAAGTGCTAATAACTGAACATTCTCCAAAGGTAGAATAATGCTTTGTATTTCTATTCTTCACAGAAATGGAAAATTCCACGAGCTCCGATTTGTCTTTTCTACTATGCCATCTCTTTGCCAAGAGTCACAGAGTCCAAATGAGAATTCTTCTAGTTGCTGAGATTAAATAAGAAATATCTATGCACGGAGAATGGAAAGAGAGTCTCACTCAGCTCTAAGTGAGGCCAACATAAAGCAGAACGCTTACCACTTGTGCCCACCCTGACTGGGTGAACACAATAGTGTCATGAGCACCTCACATTCTCACACACGCTGTTCTGAATCTTCCCAGTATCAATAAGCAAAAGCCTACAATTCTTTTGGTATTGAAATCTTCTGGATGAAGTTTCTTTGACATTCTGGGTTTGGATTTTTTGCTTAAAAATAAAAAAGAACAGATGTCCAAAGCTACCTCACCTTGCAAATCAATTCCCTCAAGTGAACAAGGTCCAATACTACAGCATCATGAAGCAACATGTAAGTATTACGAGCATGCAAAAGAGGAGGGCTATTTGATTGACAAGGCACAGAGGAGTGGGATCTCTGTTCCACACCTTGGGGTCTCACTCTTCCCAGCAGTTTATTATATTCCATACAGTGGTGAACCTCTTAGACATGGATATTCAATTGACATTGCACATTACTAAACAGCATTCCATTTGAACAAGCAAGAGGCACAAATATTAAGTGTCCAAGATGGGTGCTAGGAATCAAACCTGGGTCTTCTGCATGTTTTTGACTGCTGAGTCATCTCTCCAGCTCCTGTGTCTAAGCTTGGAAATTCTAAAATAATTAATCATTGAAACTATCTGGCTCCAGAGCATTGTATTAATAATTATGTATAAACAATACCTATTTTTCTTTAATTATTAGCATGCTTTGTACTTATAATTTGTCTATTTGTGGATGGGTAAAACATGGCCACCACTCTCAAGGAACTTAGAGCAAAATCAATCATGTTTGTGTTTCTCCTTAAGATTCTACCAAGCAGAATGTCCAGCATAAAATGAACTCTCGATGAAGCTTCCAGGAAGCATATTTTCCTACTGCAAATCTTTATTAAGAGGCTCATCTTAAAACTGCTATGCTTGTTGAAGGGGGCATGGTCCTCCCAACTTGGTGAGCGCATTGTTAAGGTCTGCAAAAGAAGTCACACTGCTGGGCTGACACTAGTTACAGTCTATGGCTGCGTAGACAACCAAGGTCAGTAAATATAGATTATCTAGGTATTCAAGCAGCCCAGAAGATGGCCTCTTCAAATAATGGATAATTAGAGTATAACAATGAGACAAAAACCATGGACGTTAGTTTGTGTTATATGCAAGTACAGCAGAGGTTGTTTTCAAATCTTTAAGCACCGTTAGTGGGATTCCCAGGAGGAATGTAGAAAACTGTCCTAATCAGAATTGAGTTGAACCCTCTAGTTTGCTAAGCATAAGGAGTGACTGCTATGGGCAAGGCTGTCCTCCGTTTGTTAGAAATATGTCGAGATTTGGAACCATCAAAAACTAAACCTTCCAATTCAGTCAATCCCTATGATGAAAATTATAAATATTCCGGTAATCATAAGAATCCCTTTAGAAGTGAGCATATGTTTACATAAGATATCATTATGGTCCTGCTTGCTTAGCCAAAGATTCCCAACCCAGGCACCTGAATAAAGATGGGAGGCCAGAATTAGTCAGGAAGTGACCATTTCAAAAACCTCTGGATAGGACCTAAGGGTGATTTCTTAAGGCTTTCTTTTCCTGCTGCTTTTGAAACCTCATTTTTTTTCTAACTTGCCCAGAAGAAACATTATAAGGTGGAATGAAAAAGAGATGAAAACTCCTAGCAAAATGATGACATGTCAGTCCCTTAAAAAAAAAAAAAAAACTGCTTGGAAGATTCTTCACAATGGCCTCGGTTGATTTTTAAGCATCCAAAATGTGCAAATCATTGCATTATTTTTCATCATGCCAGAAAGTGTTTGCATTTTTATTTTTGTGGGGCATGAGCAGATGAATTCCTAGAAAAGAAGCTGGCACCAGGCCATGCCTCAGAAGCTAGTGTGCTGAGGATCCAGAAGGTAACAAGTGAGAGATTTCGTTACCAATTGCAAATAGATGTCTGGTGTCTACCCTCTCATGGAAACCCTGGAGGGTTCGAAATTGGGATCCCAATTTAATAATTAAGGGGATTCAGAAAGTATAAGTAATTTCCCAAATGTCAGTTCCATGTAATGTGTGATCTGACTTCAACACTGATGACCCAAATTGGTTTGGTCCATGTGATCATCTAGACAGATGTCACCTGCCCCCATTGCTGTTCTTCTTTGCCGTTAAACATTCCCAACAGAAAGATTATACTTTCTTTTGTGTAAAATAGAAAGATGGCCACAGCTCCCTGCAAGAAACCTCTGAATCTGTTTTAGGAGCTCCCTTGAGCATGAACAGGAGTTGTGACTTCTCTACATTCCACAGATTGTGGTACAGGGGACCGGACATCACTCCTAAGATTATTTTGCTTATGGAAGATTCTGCCCACTTTGTCAGCAGACCCAGCAGAGGTCTCCTGGTAGAAGACACACATTTTTATGCTGTGAACTGCCTAGGACTATGGCACACAGAATCCAATCACTTAGCACTTCTGTGGTGAATGGGAGGTGGGTAATGGCATGTGTGCACGCACACACACACACACACACACACACACACACACACACACAAATCATAGACCAACTAGCATGGAGTACACAGCAAGGCAGAAATAAGAGAGAGCTAGCCCCAACAAGGTAAAAGGAGATAACTCCCTGAGGTCTCTGATCTCTATACATATGCTTTGACGTGTACCCAGACAGACAGACAGACAGAGACACAGAATGATAAATAGATAGAATGATAGATAGATGGGGAGAGAGAGAGAGAGAGAGAGAGAGAGAGAGAGAGAGAGAGAGAGAGAGATTGCTCTTTCATTTCCTGGTCACTCAGACCTGAATATTCACACAGAAACTATATTGATTACAACACTGTTTGGCCAACGTCTCAGGCATATTTCTAGCTACCTCTTACATCTTAAATTAGCTCATTTCTATTAATCTATGTATCACCATAAGGCTGTGGCCTACCAGAAAGTTTCCAGTGTCCTTTTTTTAGCAGTTACATGGGGTCTCCCTGACTCCACCTTCTTACTCTCTGTATTTTTGGACTTTCTGCCTTACCAATTCTGCCCTGTCATAGACCAAAGCAGCTTCTTTGCCAATGGAAATAAAATGTATCCATAGCATACAGAGGGGAATCCCACAACATCTCCCCTTTTCTGCCTAAATAAAAAGGAAGGTTAAAACTTTAACATAGTAAAATTACATATAACAAAACAGGTATCAAACAAGAGTTGCACTTATAATATTTAGTTTATTTTTATCTGGAAAATTTTATAACTAATTTATCTTTTATCATAACTAATGAAAACTGTAAATATCTGTCTTCAGCTCCATCAAAAAAATCCCAAAAGAATATAATTTTATCTAAGTAAAGGGAAAGTGACTTATAAGCAAGTTCTAAAATTCTAGAATGACAGAAATGTCTCACTGCTTGGACAGTCACCCAAAGTTCTTCTGTAACATTGAGGCATCCATCTTCAGCCTATGAGCCCATAGTATCTAGTAGACTTTTCCACAAAGCAGGAAATTTGAAAGACTGTTTTACCTATATTGGCAGTTTGTCAGTGACTTTCTTCTGTGTCCTGAAGAATGTCTCACAGACTCTTTCATGAATCAGGAACCCTAAGGAATCATCCCATCTTTTGGAAAGTTCAGCAGTTACTTTTTTGTGGGCCCTGCATGTCCAGGTCATATAGCATATCATAAAGTAGTCCAGACATTTGCCCAAATGGCTAGCTTTGTCACATTAAAGGCAAATCCCATAACAAGTTTCTTCAATGCCCATTGACCTCTCTGAAGTAATCAGTGTTGCCAGAAGGAGATATAGCTTACTGTTGAAAAAAATCTAAGTTTTTAAAATCCTTTCAATGCCATATTCTGTAGGTCTTTGAAGTGTTGAAGATTACCTAATGAAAATACATCCCTCTATATCTAGAAAACCTAATTAACATGACTACAGTTTGACCATTATAAATGACTATTAATCTATAATTTTTAATTATACATTATATCTTTAAATGAACTGCACAAACATAATACCTTAAACAAGAGCAGAAACATATATATCTATATATAACAAAATCAACCTTAATCTGTATCGATGGACCAAGATTCATACAAATGCAAAGTATTCATCTCTATATCATATTCCCCCTTTAAATTAAAATTTATAAACAATCATTTTAGGAATTTGGGCATTGTTTTCCCCAAACTGCTTCCTGCTGTTTGTTGTGCAAAGTATTTTTAGGGTTCATTGAGACCTTTCAGGAGACATTGTTCCCATAAACCTCATTAGCCTAGAAGGAATCCAGAGGTTCTCATCTTCTGTGGAAACAAAAGCAAAACCTCTTTTCTGAAGTAACATATTCTTAGAGTCAAATTTTGAAGTTAAGATACCTTTAAAATATATATGTTGGTTTAGTTTAGCAGCCCATACAATGAAATGTCTCTCTGTAGTTAGCTCACTCACAGTCAAAAATTCAAAGAAAACACAATAATATACATAGTTCAGGCTCTTTGTGTATTTTCCATATTTATGTGGCTTTTTATTCTATTTCTTTTTAATATTTATTTTATTATCTTTACTGCTTTAATATATGGCTGTCTATACTTTTTCTTTTCTCTCTCTTAAGCCAATGTATATTTATCAAACACTATGACCCATTCAGAGGTCTTTTTTGTCTGAATCTGTCTTATTGTGTATCTGTATCGGTTTCTGACCAGAAGTGCATCTTAAAATGCTAAATGTTGTGGCTAGGACTAATTGGCTCCACCTTATCCAACATGGTGGAGGTACATTCACCACCAGCTCTGGGAACACAGGGTGGGAGTCACACTCATCACCTCAACTCTGGGAAGCAGTTGATCCATGCTGTCATCAACTAACTTGCAGCACACTGCCAACAAACCCCATTCAAGCAGGACCTTCTGGAAGAGCCAGAGCCATTTTTGCCATCAGCACAAACCAGAAAGCAGTTTCTTAAAGAAACCACACAGTTTTTGTTACTAACCCAGAGTCAGAAAGCCTCCTCTTAAGGGAGCCACACTTCTGCTTGCCACTAGCAAACAGAGCCTATCAAATTATGTGGTTACCAAGAAGCTCCAATTAAGTCCCATTGTTGTGTGTTTATAAGCCCATTTTTTAAGCTTTCTTAGGCTTTATGTAGATGTACGTTGCCGAATATTAGGTGCCATTTTGTAAATGGAGACTGTTCATTTGTATCCCAGCTGCCTAGACCTTAATAATCATACGGAAACTATATTAATTACAACACTGTCTGGCTGATGTCTCAGGAATATTTCTAGCTAACTCTTAAATCTTAAATCAACTCATTTCTATTAATCTATGTATCACCCACCCCCAGTAAGGTTCTGGCATCCTTCTCCTTCAGCAACTACATGATGTCTCCTTGACTCTGCTTTCTTTCTCTCTGTACCTTTGTTTGGACTTCCTGCCTTGCTATATTCTGCCCTGCCATAGGCCAAAGCAGCTTCTTTAGTAGCCAAAAGTAATAAAACATATTTATAGCATAAAGAGGAGAATCCCATATTAGATAGATGGATGGATGGATGGACGGATGGATGGATGGATAGATAAATAGATAGATAGGCAGATAGACAGACAGAGACAGACAAATAGATCGATAGACAGATCATTAAACTTTGTAAAGAAATGAACTTAAACAAAGGGAAGCTGTAGCTACTGTATCATCAGTACTGTTTACCCCATTGTTTCAAATCACAACCAAATGGCTTGTCTAGAACCACCAATTATTATTCCATGAATCTGAGAAGGAAGTCAGGATCCTCTGATTTCAACTCTAAAGCTCCTGCTAATACATACACCTAATTTTTTGAAAAATGTCCAAAACATAATCAGTTCAATTTATGCTAATCTGAAAAATAAATGTATTTTATTCAGGTCTTTGAGAAAAGGGGCTGCTGTGTAATAAAACACTGTATTTGACCTGCCTCAAATCCTTGGTGTAAGAAATAAGAATAGAAAGCCATTTCTAAAAAAACATTGGAATTTCTGCTTTAAATAATTCTACCTAAAAGAACCACCACAAGAAGCAGGTCCTTAATATCAGGTTTGGGGATATAGACAGAGGGGACTGAGTTTTTCTTGAATTTCCCCATCTCTGTTACAAAACAGAATTAATTGAGTCACTACAACCAAGCTGTTCTCAAAACCCCAGGGAAGAACACTGCCATAGGCCAGCAGCATATCTCTAAAGACTATTAAGGCTTTCTTGAAGGATCATCATGGAACTGCTGGTTGCCATACACTCATCATAATCTATGCATTTTAATTTAGCCATAATGAATAGGGCATTGTGATATTAACCATAAATTATAGCCATAGATGTATTCACCAAAATAAAACCTGCCAAATTCGATAAAGCAATGACTGGGCACTGTTCTGATATTAACACAGCCATAGATGTGTGTATTCACCAAACTTCTGCCAAATTATGCGCCACACCCATCACCATTCACACCCCTCTCCCCCTCCCCCACCACCTCTTTCCAGCCTGCCTGTTACTCAAAAGCAAATGAGTGCTTCTGGTAGCTCTGTGCTGCCTGTGGAAGTCAAGCATCTAAAATGAGACATTTGGACCACATCACTCTTCAGGTTCCATGTAGCCTAGGGGTCCTGTGATTTCAGTGTATATTTTGTTATTTCAGGATTCAAACCACAAGTCTGGGGAAAGAGGATTGATAAGAACATGCATAGGTTCTAATCAGGTGTTGTTATTTGACTCACACAGCTGGAAAATTTTTCTAAAGGTACTGACGTACGGTTTAACTACAAGCACGCAAACTTTCTTTATTTACCACCTTAAGGAAGAAAAGGAAAGCCATCAAGCCAGGGAGCAATAGAGGCAATGTTCAAAGAAAAGCTAATGCCATTTTCAAGATTTAAAGTAATCTAGAAATAAGAAACCAAGCCATTGAATAGTAAGTGCCAGATAAAAAAGAAACAAATGGTAGATTTTTTTAAAATCATAAATATCAATTATTATGATACCTCAATTAGCAATAAATTACATCATGAGGATATATTCCCAATGCAGAAATGGTAAGGGAAATGATCAGGTCTCCTGGGAAGGCTTGCACAGAAGTTGAAATGGAAGGAAGAGGAGAGAGAGGCAACAATTATGCCGCATCTGTTTCTTCCACATCAGCGGGGGGCACTTTCCCTTAAATCAGTTGAACAGTCAGTGATGTGAAAGATGAGGGCTCGTTAGGCAGCCTGCAGACAGCACCTGAAATGGTTTGTCAAACAGTCGTGCCTCTGAAAATCAACAAGGAACCAGGAGGCAATGCTTCATTTATCTGGGAGAAAGCGATGACAACCAAGACCCAAAGACAAGGCAACCAGGCTCTTCAGGGCCCTTTTTATTTAGCTTAGAATTAAAAAAAAAGGAAGAAGAAGACAAAGAAACAGAATGGCAGAGCAGAAAACAGAACTTAAGGCAGCAATGCAGAAGGAAGGAATGATACTTTCTCTGGATTACACAGTACCCAGGACTGCACATCACCTTGTCGTTCATAACAACTCAATATGGTGGTTTTATTCCACTTTCCAAGATAATAAAACTCACAAAGGAAATCTTTCTCAAAGTCATACCACATTAGGTTCAAAGACAAATATGTTCAGCTCTGTGTCCCAGCTTCTTCTCAAAGTTAAAGAGCACAGGTTATATTAGATGCCCCAGGCCTGGGTAAGGAAATGGAGGATGTGCAAACTGCACCACCTGAAGAAGAGGACGGAGGGAAATGAAGACCATCGTGTTTGATTCTCAAACACCAGCTCCCCAAACATACCTGAACACTTCATTACAATTCACACTCTAGAACAACCTTTTACTCTCCCCCTCGACAGACAGCCCTACCCAGCCAGAACCTCAGAGCCCTCTGTCTGCCCAGACTCTACCAGAGAGGCAGCTTAGCAACTTCAGATCACTCTGACTAGAAATAGCTCGATTCTGCACCGTGATGGCGGACATCCTTGGGAGCTCCAACTTTCAACCCACCTAAAAATTTTAAGCCCCTTGATTCCTCACGACCGTCACTAGAAACTCTGGGAAGATTCCTCTGGGTCACCAGTCCATTGTTTGAATTCTTTAAAAAAGAAAATTATTGATTGTTTGGGATGTTCACATCATTCACCCCAATCTCACTCATTTTCCAGTCTCTCCATATCTGCCTTTTGCCTTTCTTATATTAATATAAAAATATATTAATTTTAAAAGAACACATCACTCTTCTGCCGCCTCTCCACCACCTCTTCATTCATCTTAGTGACACTGGAAGCTGCAGTACGTCACGCAGTATACCCAGTTGTCCAAATTTATACTTGCAAACAAATATTCATTGTAATGAGCTGTTGGTCAGGTTGAAGGTCTCAGGATTCTGGCACACCATCAATAGTGGACTCTCATTGAAACTCATCCCTGATTGATGTGGGAATGGTTTCTTATTAATAAAGAAACTGCCTTGGCCCATTTTATTGGATAGAAAATTAGGTAGGCGGAGTATACAGAAGAGAATTCTGGGAGAAAGAAGGTTAGAGGAGGAGGAGTCGCCATGATTCTCCCACTCCAGACAGACGCAGGTTAAGATCCTCCCTGGTAAGCCAGCTCGTGGGCTACACAGAATATTAGAAATGGGTTAGAACAATATGTAAGAGCTAGCCAATAAGAAGCTGGAACTAGCCGGGCCAGGCAGTGTTTGAAAGAATACAGTTTCCGTGTAATTATTTCAGGCATAAGCTAGCCAAGCAGCCGGGGTGTTGGGGACGCAGCCCCGCCGCCGCTTCTTATTTCAACACCTGATATCCTGCTTTTGCCCTAAATCATGGAGATCCTGCAGCTATGATTCCACAGGACCAGTCCCTTCACACGCGCTAGCAGGTCATTGATGGCGTAGATGTTGGAGTGGGCCAACTCAGAGCACTGGTTGTGGGCTTTGGTGGTAGCTAGGCTGGTTAGTCCAGGCCTCCAGTGGAACCTATGCACTCAGGCAAGGGGTGGACCCAGCTCTTCTGCACTGATGCCATAGGATCAGCTCTCCCAGTAGGGTAAGCTCTGCTGAGTGGGGCTGGGGAGCAGCTCTCCCATGTGGGGTGGGATAAGCTCTCCCAGAGCCAGAAGCAAAAAAGACAAACGTTTTCTCTCTTACTCCTTAGCCATCACTATTTGTCATAAGCTATGTGAGAGCTTCAGGCTTGGTTTCCTTCTGGAGTCTAGATCCTTGTCCCTGATCTGGGGTGTCTGACCGTATCCTACATATGCAAAGGCCTCTCATTTCTGCTGAGGCACAATATTTTCTCCATTTCCCCAGGCCTGGAGGTTCTTCTATGAACCACAGCCCACTCTGAATCTGATGTCAGAGATCACACCCAGTTGGACAAGCTCAGCCTTCCAGCCCTCCAGTTTTATCTTGTGTGGCTGGTACAGACACAGGGGAAGCCTCGCATATCAAGGTAACTATAAGGGGCACATTAGTGAAGACAAGAGGCCCCAGGCTCTGATCAAGTTAAGAAGGGTATTTGTTTTTTCAAAGCCAGAGAAGGGGCTGGGTCACATCAGCGAGAAAAACAGGGAACCTGCCGTAAGGCTATGCTGAAGCAATAAACGAGCAAATAACAGCCAAGACTTTGGAAACCAGCACTATTGAAGACAGGTGACATACATTATGTAAAATGATCTAAAGCACACAGTTCAGGCCAAAGACATAAACAGCGTCTAGATGAGGGAAGACGTTTTTCCTCCGTTTGTTCCTGGCTATGACTCCACACTAAGGTCTACCCAAACCACTGAATGAGAGAGTGTGGGGTTCTTCTCTTAACGATGCCACCTACACAGCATTTGTGTAAGTTCTTTGTCTTGGTGGTGCAGTGGAAGACTTGATGATGTCATAGTTAGAATTTCTGTGGCTGTGAAGGCACACCGTGACCACAGCAACTATTACAAGGAAAACATTTAATTGGGGTGACTTACAGTTTCAGAGGTTCAGTCCATTATCATCATGGAGGGGAACATGGCAGCATGCTGGCAGACACAGTTCTGGCTACATCTTGATCAGAAGGCAGCAGAAAGTGACTGTGACACTGAGTGAAACTTAAGCCAAAGAGACCTCAAAGCCTGCTGCACACTTCCTCCAACAAGGCGACACCTATGCCCACAAAGCCGTGATTCCTAATAGTGGCACTCCCTATGAGCTTACAGGAGCCAATTACATTCAAACTACCACACCTGAGCAAAGCAAGTTAAGGAGGGAAGGGCTCACAAGTTGAATCTGAAACCCATCACTATGGGAAAAGCACAGGGGAGCTGCTGTTCACATTGCCTCTGTAGTCAGGAAGCCCAAAGAGATGAATGTTGGTGTTCAGCTTGCTTTCTCCTTTTAAAGTAGTCTGGACCCCAGTCCATGGGCTGCTGCTGCTGCCAATATTTCATGTGGGTCTTCCCACCTCAATCATCTCAACTAGCCCTCACAGAAGCATGAAGAGGTTTGCACCCATGCTCATTCTGAATTCCAAGAAACTGAGAGTCAAGAGTACTCATCACAGCTAGGGAATACTGGGAAGAGCCTAGGCCCCATCCAACAATCAGAAGGGTGCTGATATATCCTGCCCTGAAGATGCTCTCACAAAAGTATCTGCACAAATTCCAAGAGTAATACACTTGTGTGGCTTAGACCTTATTTTTTTTTTCTCTGAAGTTTCAGCAAGAGTCAATAAAATAAATTAGGCATCAATAGGAAAGCAACTAAAAAGTTGATTCTATATCTCTAGACTGAACTGAATGACATAAGAACGTAAACCTTGAGTTAAGAACTAAAAAGGTAGAAGTTTTAGCTGATTTAAGCAGGACTTGACTCTTCATGTGACCACCATGAAAGAGAATGCAGCTCTCAGTTCATGGTTGTGGTGGTTTGAGTAAGAATGATGCCCATGGGCTCAGAAAGGTGCATGCTTAGTCATTGTCAGAGAGTGGCACTATTTGAGAAGGATTAGAAGGATTAGGTGTGGCCTTGTTAAAGTAGGTGTGTCTTTGGAGGTGGGCTTTGAGGTTTCAAAAGTCCAACATCTTTTTCTGCCCATAGATCAGGATGTGGCTTTTAGCTGTTGCTCTAACATCTACCTCCAAGCCACTATGCTCCCAGCCATGATGATAATGGATTAATCCTTTGAAACTGTAAGCTAGCCCCTAATTAAATACTTTCTTTTATAAGAGTTACCTTGTCCTTAATATCTCTTCACAGCAATAGAGCAATGACCAAGATGATGGTGGACCTCCAGCCAAGGCAAATATAGTCCTGCCCATCTCTGCTCCTGTGAAACTGGTGTTGACAAGTCTAAATTCCAGACCTCACACTCAGAACAAAAGAGAAAAACTCAGATGCATTGAGAGTACACATAAGGTTTAAAAAAAAATTCAAACCTACGACATACAAAGGCATTTTAGTGAAACTGACCTGGACATGGCTAGCAGAGGGACAGCAATTAGAAACAATATCAAAAGAGCTTTTAGTCTATAAATTGTAGAGAAAGGAGCTTATGTAACTTGATCAAAATCACACAGTGGTTGATTTGGGAGTTGTATCTGTCAAGATTCTCTAGAGGAACAGAGCCAACAGAATGGAGTCGAACTCAACTCTACCCTTTTAAACCTAAGCCAAGTACAAAATCTTTATGTTTAAAATGGACAGGATTTGGCATGTTGAGAAAATGCCTCATAATCTCAAGTCTTCATCAGCGAGAAACAAAGACACACCATTGCACCCTGCGAAGTTTTGAAGATTCTTCAGCTTCATATATAAATTAAGTAAAGAAACGAGAAGCTTAAATGCCCTTATCAAATGGACATCAAACCTTTTCCTAGGCTCAGAGACTCAATCTCATCAATATGCAAAGATAATACCTGTACTTCTCTTTGCCTGAACTGTGCAGTAATAGAGACTGGTACATGATCGCCAAGTCCATCCAAGCAATGACTAGAGCCCAGGATCCATTCAGTAAATATTAAGCTCACTTGCTCCAGCCAAGCCTCATGCCAAACACTGGGTAAATGATGGCTAATAAAATGCCAGTCTAGTAAAGGAGACACGTGTTCATCATTAACCTTCATACAAATTGCATGTGATTATAAATGCTGTTGAATACAATAAAAGCAAATAAGCTGTATTTTAAAAGAGGAATAAAAAATGGGGTTTATTAGACACATTTATGCTTTATAAACCCCAATGTTGTCCTATCTGGAAAATTTTGTTTTAAAACAAGGCAACATGCGAATATTGGAGAATCTTGAGAATGATCAATTTTTTCTCAAAGAACTAGAGTTCTAGAAACTCAGTGGTCACCAAAGTCACCTGAGCGGGTATTTTTCAGGAGCTTGTCTCCCAAATCTGAAAATGAAATACTCAGACTACAAAGGCAAGTTTTAGAGTTTGTTATCAGCTCATATGTGTGAGCTTAAGCTGGAGAGAAAGCCATGCTTCTGGAGAGAAAGCCTTGCTGCTGCAGAGAGAGCCATGCTGCTGGAGAGATGCATGGAGGTCAGTCATGTGGCAGAGAAGGAGCTTCTTGGCAAAGTGGTGGGGAGGGAATCAGAGAAAGAGTAAGGAGACCCAGAGTATCAGGAAGGTACACTTAGACTCTGGTCAGTACCTGAAAGAAAAAGACAGAAGAGAAGAAAAGGAAAAAGATACCCCTCTCTGACTCAGAAAGATGGACGAACCCAACAGAACCTCATGGTAGTTGGTAGAGAGACTGTCAAGAAAGGAAAAGCGCATGATCATTCCTCCTTTCTCTTCAGCGTGGCTTAAGATAAGCCTCCATGCAAGCCAGAGAAGTCACCTTCTCCAAGAGCCCTGATCATCTCCAGAGAGCCCCCTAACCTAGGCTACTGTAAGAAAGTTTTACCCTAAAACACAGTCCACAGAGGATGTTCAGAAGAAGTCAGATCTGGCTAACTCTTGCTTAGGTTCTTTCAACCCTGCTTCCCTGGAGTTCTATACCAACTTCTTCTGACGCTGAAGAACACATCCCCTGTGAGACCAGGTCGAAAAGCCTTCAGGACCACAGAGATGCACCCACCAAACGTGGCTGGTATTTCAGGACATGAGCAAGCGGAGCCCATCTGCCTCTCCAGTTTCTGCCCATCTGTCAGTGCCACACTGTACCACGGGCACCCAGAGACGCTTTCAAATATACTTTCTGAGCATCATGTTTAAGATCTAGTTTGAAAAGAAAACTGGCTACGAGAACTGAGCGGTTGAATTCCCCCGGCTCTTTTCCCCCTAATTATGGTGCACACAGCCAGCCAGAAACAAAGACTCCGGGCCTCTGTTGATTCTCTGATGGCTCATCTGAAGCCTAGGTATTTATTTTAATTCAGAACTTCATTCCTCTTAAAGGGAAAAAGCAGAGTCCCTGAAGAGATTCTCCAGCTAAGATTTCAATCTCCATTTCCTCCAAAATGAATGTCAAAGGCAAAAAAAAAAAAAAAAAAAAAAAAACAGGATCCTTGTGACAGTCCACTTTGAGTTTCTAATTCTGACAAGGAAGCCATCGTCTGGTGGTCTGAGCCCTGACGAAGTATGCAAGGAGGGATGAAAATCAAATGGTGGGATCTGGATCGATCAAATCAAAAAGAGGTCTGGGCAAAACAACATTGAGGGAAACAGGGCCTCCTGAGGCTCGAAGCTAATAGAAGCAGCTGGAGAAGGCCACCAAAGACAAGAGAATGAGAAAGGGCTTCCAGTGAGGGGGAGAGTGGTTTCTGCGCCACAAAGGAGCAGAAATTAGCATTGCAATGGAACAGCTTAAAGGAACTGTAGCCAGGCCTGGGAAGGGGCCCTCTCCTCCTGCCCCTTCTTAAGGCCCATTTGTGTCCCTCAGCAGCCTCCCCACTCTCTCTCTCTCTCTCTCTCTCTCTCTCTCTCTCTCTCTCTCTCTCTCTCTCACACACACACACACACACAAAAAAAACTTGGCTTTTTTTCGCGTTATCTTCTTTACAATTTTTAATAGAAGTGGTTTTCTTTCTTTCTTTCTTTTTTTCATTTAGCTAAAAATAAATCGCTCCACTGCTTGGTATTTGGGCAGCATTTGGCCCCCACATCTTCAACACACTCTTGTCAGAACTTTGCGCCTCCCTCTCTCTTCCTTTTCAGAAAAGTTTGGACTCCTCTGAGTGTTCCTCCACTCTTAAGCTCCAAACATTTCAAACAGCACAAAAGATATGACAAGATGAAAGGACGTGTCCGCAAATAGACAGCTAGACAAGCAGTTAGCAGCTTTCTGCTTTTCTTTTCTCTCTTTCCTTCAGGAGGGAAACCATTTTTCATCCCGGACACAAACTAAAACTAACTGCAGGTCTCTCTCTCTCTCTCTCTCTCTCTCTCTCTCTCTCTCTCTCTCTCTCTCTCTCTCCTCCCCCCCACCTCTGTCTCCGTCTCTCTCTGTCTCTGTCTTTGTCTCTCTCTCCTCTCTCCTCTCTCCTCTCTCCCTCCTACACACTCACACATACACTGGCCACTTTCCAAGCCTGTTAGCCTTCGAAGGAGAAAAACACCGTGTCATGTGTAGCTTTGACCTTTAGAACTCATTGCCCTTCTGGGGCAAGTGTGCAGAGCCACAATTTAAATGGAATTGCTCATTCTCCATCTTTTATAGTCCAGTGTTTGCAATGTAATGAGGTTTTGGTGCTCCATCTAAGAAGGGCACAGCTTTAACAAAAGGAACCTGAAACACAGGTTTTGATTAAAAACCTACCCAGGTTTTGGGAGCTGGTTTAAATCTATTTCAGATCAGATCAACTGAGGTTTGATTTGAAGTTACTCCTCTTGTCCCTTGGCAGGCTTGGCAAGGACATTATTTTTTTTTTTCATTCTTGATTTTAATCGCAGCTGCACAATGTCTGCCGTTGCCTGAGCAGTCCTTAAGTTTGGGTCTAGCTGAGACCTTCTCCAGCACTGATCCAGGTTCTTCTTGCATCTCAGGCTGATCTCAGTGGATACCCAGGGAAGTACTCAAGGCTGCTCACACCTGTCTCTGAGATACCAAATCACGATTCACTCCTAGCATTAAATACCATCATTGACCCTCTGATGAATGGGCCAACCACACCCATCCCCCCACTCTGGTAACCTGCTTCTCTCCCAGGGTTCCTCCTGCCACTTGCCCAGGAAAAGGGTGAGAAGCCTAAGATTTGCTCTTCCCAAACATCACCACAGCCACCTATTTCTACTGTCAGTTCCCACATTGAATGACTTAGCAATGAATCCCCTGAGTTCTTAGACAAATGTCCCTATCCCCCAGCTCTGATTGGTCTTAGGTAGAGAGATCTTCTTCTGTACTGATGGTACAATCTTCAATTCATTTTCCTCTAATTCAGCCTCTATGCAATAAGCAAGGATTTCTTAATCGTTGGCACCAAATATTATTCCTTTAAAAACGGCGGGTGGGGTGTGTAGACGAACACAGGATAGATGAGACACGCGCAAAAGGAAGAGACAAGACACGCGGCTCCCACGTGGGTGCACTTTAATGGGGGGAGGGAGACACGATAAGGGATGGGTGTGTGAGACACACAAGGGTGGGGGGCAAGAGAGAGGGAGACCTCGTGGAAGCTCGCTTTTTAACGGGAAGCGCAAGGTTATCTGGGAGAAATGACCCGCACCTGGGCACGCCAGCGGTAATCCAGGAGGAGTCTGGGAGCTGTAGTTTCCAAAGGAATAACAGTTGTCATCCCCAACCTCAGCGTAAAGCCCAGACTTACACTCTGAGACCTTCAGGATCTGACCTCTGTCCATCTCTACAGTTCTTTTCTCGCTTTAAAACTTCCTAGCTTCCTGCCAGTCACATCAACCTACACAATGATTCTCAAGCTGACCCTTCTTCTGGTATAATCTTCCTCCACATTTACCTGATCAACATCTCAGCTCAAGTCATGAATGGGTTCCTTGGCCATGTTTTTGGTCAATAGTCCCACACCACAGAGACAGCTCTGCTTTAACACACAACCTACACATGAGCAGCAAGCTCTGTTCCTCCCTCCCCAGTCCTCTTCATTCTTAGCAGAGAACACAGTACACAGCTCTTCTCCATAGTTGATACACAGTCCAATCAATTAATTGAAGACTTACCTAAACAAAAGGCCAGAAGCACCCACAGTCCTGTCAGCCATGGTAAAAACAGAGGCCGAGAGGTCCTTCCAGGGAAAGGTCAGAGATGACAGACAGCTCACCCGCCTAAAACTCAATATCATAGGCTAGGAAGTGGTATGTCAGGTGACATAATGATAGGATCACCACCAGGGAAAAGTCTCCTCAGTGGCTCATTAGCCTTTCAAGGAAAGACAGTCTGGGGGTAGCAAAATAAGATTAAGACTGAAGTCCAGAAGCCTGCAACCCAAAGGCCTGGATCCTCTGATGCCTACATGCTTTGCATCTCTGGAAGGCATATAACCTCTCTGTGCTTTTACTCTCTATCCTTCCTGTTTCATAAGCCAGGCATCCCCATGATCGTGAAGGTAAAAGCACTTGTAGACTGAGGATGATGCAAGCTTTCATCTTTGTTTTCTTTCTAAGGCCATAATAATAAATATGCCTCACTTTTAAACAAGTCTACATCCTGACGCTACTGTCTTATTAAAATTCTGCACCTACTTACAAGCAAGTAGGACAGAGCATATACCTATGTGGGATCAAATAATCAGGGTGTTCTTCCTTCGTATGTGCTGTTATATAACTCCTGAAACCATCCCCTCTTGCCTGGAGATAAAGGGGGCAGTGAGAAATCAGAACACTAAGCATCAAGTTCAAAAGCTACTGTTCCAGGTGTAAGACAGAAAGACTGAGAGAAGATCTCGTTGTGCTGCTGAAACATAAAAGATTCAAAGATGGAGAGAAATGAAGAGGCAGAGATTTCATGGACAGAAACAGAGTGGGATTGAAAGATGCAGCAGGGAGTCTGGTCCCCTCCATGTTGTCTGCAGAGGGCAACCAGTCAACAGTAGAAAGCATGTTCCCTGTGATCTGCCCTTGAGGAGTCCGCATACAGGTTTGCCCTAAGAGTTTGCCCACCTCCTTGTCCAATTCACACTTCACATATATGGTCCTGTACACACACACACACACACACACACACACACACACACGCACACCAAACCTTATCTCCTCCCCTAAAACACATATAAAATGTTGTGGAATATTCCTTTACACTATGTGAAGATACGTGACTGTGATTGGTTTAATAAAAAGCTAAATGGCCAATAGCTAGGCAGGGACAGAGAGAACACTAGGAGAAGAAAGGCAGAGTCACCAAACAGACACAGAGGAAGCAGGAAAGCAACATGGGCCATACCGAGTAAAGGCAATAAAGCCTGGTCTACAAAATCTAGTTCCAGGACAGGCTCCAAAGCTACAGAGAAATTTTGTCTCAAAGAACCAAATAAATAAATAAATAAATCCCTTAAAGAAAACCAAGAAAGAGAAATCAAACAGGTGAAAGAAGCAATTAAAAACCTGAAAAATGAAATAGAGACAATAAAGAAAACGCAGAGGGAATTCTAGAAACAGAAAATATGAAAAACAATCAGGAAACACAAGTACAGGAATACAGGAAATGGAAGAAAAAAAATCTCAACCACTGAAGATACAATAGAGGAATTAGATTCATCAATCAAAGAAAACGTTAACTCTAACAGAAGTTTAACACAAAATAGTGAGGAAATATGGGACATCATAAAAAGACCAAATCTTAGAATAATAAGTATAGAAGAAGAAGAAGAAGTTCAAATCAAAAGCACATATACTATATTCAACAAAATTATAGAAGAAAACTTTTCAAACCTAAAGAATGATATGACTATGAAGATAAAAAAAAAAAAAGCTTACAGAACACCAAATAGACTGGACCAAAGGGGAAAAAAAGCCCCCTCACCACATAATAACCAAAACACTAACTATACAGAATAAAGAAAGAATATTAACAGTTGCAAAGAAAAAAAAGGCCAAGTAACATAAAAAGGCAGAACTATCAGGATTACACCTGACTTCTCAATGAAAGTCAGAAGGTTGTGGCCAAAAATTATACAAACATTAAGAGACCACATATGCCAGCCCAGACTACTATACCGAGCAAAACTTTCAATCACCATAGATGGACAAAACAAAATATTCCTTGACAGAACCAGATTTAACCAATACCTAGCCACAAATCCAGCCCTACACAAAGTACAAAGGGAACTACAGCTGGGCGGTGGTGGCACACGCCTTAATCCCAGCACTTGGGAGGCAGAGGCAGGCTGATCTCTGTGAGTTCGAGACCAGCCTGGTCTACAAGAGCTAGTTCCAGGACAGGCTCCAAAACCACAGAAAAACCCTGTCTCGGAAAAATAGAGAGATAGAGAGAGAGAGAGAGAGAGAGAGAGAGAGAGAGAGAGAGAGAGAGAACTACAACCCAAGAAAGTTAGCTACATCCACAAAAACACAGACAATAAATAATCTTACAGCAGCAAATCCCAAAGAAGGGAAAACAGCACACAATAAAATTAGCAACCATGAAAACTAAAATAACAGGAGATAGCAGTCACTTAATACAAATCCCTTAATATAAATGGACTCAACTTACCTATAAAAAGACACAGGCTAACAGATTGGATACAAAAACAGAATCCATCTTTCTGCTGAATTCAAGAAACAAAATAGACTTCAAACTAAAATCAATCAAAAGAGACAATGAAGGACAATTTATATTTGTCACAGAAAAAAGAATACATCAAGAGGAAAATCTCAATATTGAACATCTATACCCTAAATATGAGGGTACCCTCATATGTTAAAAGAACACTACTAAATGTTAAATCACACATTAAACCCCACAGACTAATAGTGAGAGACTTCAACACTCCACTCTCACCAATGTACAGGTCTGCTAGACAGAAACTTAACAGGAAAATAAGGAAACTAGGAGATGTTATGACTCAAATGGACTTAACAGACATCTATAGAACATTCCATCCCAATTTAAAAAGAATATATCTTCTTCTCAGCAGCTCATGGAACCTTCTCAAAAATTGACCACATACTAGGTAACAAAGCAAACCTCAATAGAAACAAAAAAAATTGGAATAACTCCAGGTATCTTATCAAATCACCGTGACTAAAAAATTAGAATTCAACAGCAACACTAATTTCATAAAGTCCATAAATGCATGGAAATTAAACAATGTTCACCTGAATCACCAATGGATCAAGGAAGAAATAAAGGGAAATGTGAAAGCCTTCCTAAAATTCAATGAAAATGATAATACAGCATACCCAAATTTCTGCGGCACAATATAAGCATTTTATGAGCAAAGTTCATAGCATTAAATGCATACATAAAGAAACTCACACTAATGAGTTAACAGAACACCTAGAAACTCTAGAACAAAAAGAAGCAAACTCACCCAGGAGGACTAAATGGCAGGAAATAATCAAATTGAGGGCTGAAATCAACAAAATGCAAACAAAGAAAACATGGGTTAAGAAAGAAATCAGAGAAACACCACCCTTCACAATAGCCACAAATAAAATATCTTGGGTAACTCTAATCAAACAACTGGAAGACAAGAATTTAAATCTTTGAAGAAAGAAATTGAAGAAGACACCAGAAAATGGAAAGATCTCTTATGCTCTTGGGTAGGTAGAATTAACTTAGTAAAAGTGGCGATCTTACCCAAAGCAATCTATAAATTCAATGTAATGGTCATCAAAATCCCAGAAAAAATTTTCACAGACCTTGAAAGAACAATACTCATCATCATATGAAAAAACAAAAAAACTCAGGATAGCCAAAACAATCTTGTACAGTAAAGGAACTTCTTGAGGCATCACAATCCCTGACTTCAAACTCTACTACAGAGCTACAGTACTGAAAACAGTCTGGTATTGGCACAAAAACAGACAAGAAGATCAATGGAACTGAATCAAAGACCCAGATATCAATCCACACACCTACAAACACCTTTGAAAAAGAAGCAAAAATTATAAACTAGAAAAAAGAAACCATATTTAACAAATGGTGCTGGCATAACTGAATATCAACATGTAGAATAATGAAAATATATCCATGTCTATTGTCATGCACAAAATTCAAGTCCAAATGGATCAAAGACCTCAACATAAAAACAACCACACTGAACCTCATAGAAGTGAAAATTGGAAGTACACTTGAATGCATTGGCACAGGAGTCCACTTCATAAATATAGCCCCAGTAGCACAGACACTGAGAGCAACAATTAATAAATGGGACCTCCTGAAACTGAGAAGCTTCTAGAAAGGAAGGGACATGATCAACAAGGTAAAACCGTGACTTACAGGATGGGAAAAGATCTTCACCAACCCCATATCAGACAGATAGTTGATCTCCAAAATATACAAAGAACTCAAGAAATTGGTCCTCAAAAGAACAAATAATCCAATAAAAAAATGGGGTACAGACATAAACAGAGAATTCTCAACAGATGAATCTAAAATGGCTGAAAGACACTTAAGAAAATGCTCAACATCCTTAGCCATAAGAGAAATGCAAATCAAAACAACCCTGAGATTCCATCTTATACCTGTAAGAGTGGCCAAGACAAAAAACACTGATGACAACTTTTTCTAGAGAGGGTGTGGAGTAAAGGGAACACTCCTTCATTGCTGGCGGGAATGCAAGCTGGTACAACCCCTTTAGATATCAGTATGGTGGTTTCTCAAAAAATTAGGGAACAACCTTCCTCAAGACTCAGCAATACCACTTTTGGGTATATACCCAAAGGATGCTCAATTGTACCACAAGGACATGTGCTCAAGTATGTTCACAGCAGCATTATTTGCCATACCCAGGACCTGGAAACAACCTAAATGTCCCTTGACCAAAGAATGGATAAAGAAATGTGGTAAATTTACACAATGGAGTACTACACAGCAGAAAAAAATGACTTCTTGAAATTTGTGAGCAAATGGATGGATCTAGAAAACATCATACTGAGTGAGGTAGCCCATACCCAGAAAGACAAATATAATATGTACTCACTGATAAGTGGCTTTTAGATATAAAGCAAAGAAAAGCCAGCCTAAATTTATAATCACAGAGAACCTAGACAACAAAGAGGACCCTAAAAGAGACATGCATGGATCTAATTTACATGGGAAGTAGAAAAAGACAAGATCTCCTAAGCAAATTTGGAGGGTGGGGATCATGGGAGAGGGTAAAAGGTGAGAGGGGAAGAAGAGAGGAGAGCAGAGAAAATATATATATAACTCAATAAAAACAATTTTCAAAAAGAAAAAGTCTATCAGACATTCAACAAGACACACAGGAAATTGACTGTTGAACTTTGCCAAGACAAGGATGGACAGTCTTTCAAAATTCCTGCTTAGAGGACCATGGAAACTACAGGACCATACATGCAGAGAAGTACAGACATCTCTTCAAGATGTGCCAAAAGCTGTGATTGGTGCAGAACTCATGGACATAACATAAACAAATAATCCATGGACCTTCATGAAGTACAAACCAGTCCCAGCACTTAAAAGCATCTGGAGGCTTTCTAGACAAATGGGTGAGGACAAAGAACCTAGTTCACTCTTGGACCACTGATTTCTAAAATCCCATATGTTCCAGGGATGCTAGGCCATGAAGAAAAACAAAGCTTCTTGCCTTGTGAAGGTTACTATGGACTTAAGGGAGATACAACTACAGGCAATTATAATACAGAGGAATATATGTTGTGATGAGGAAAGAAAGAGTCCCTGTATTTCCCCTATTATAGAAATAGTCTTCTGAAAAATCTGACAGTCAAGGTCTGACGGTAGCAGCTAAGGAATAGGATTATCAGGAGTGGCTCTTTAATTTTTTTCCATTGGCAAATAATAATTGTGTATGTTCCTGGGGTGTCATTGGTATTTCAACACGTTAAAGAATGAGTCAGAGTAAAGTGGATAGGCTGGGTGACTGAAACAGTAGGAACAGCCAAGAGTTCTCACACAGAGGGCCAAAAGGGAGTGTGACACCAGCAGACACATTTTAACTTACTCAAGGACATCTGTGCACTTGTTTTTCATGGCTAGCAAACAGGAACATCTTCATATCGAAATTCAGATTCCTAATTTGTCTTCAAATTCCTCCTCAATTGCAATTGACTGAAGTTGACTAGTGACAGCCTCTTGAAATGGGACCAGATTTGCCCAATCCCTCTGAGACTCTCCTGTGCTCTCTTTATGAAGATGCCCCTCAATATGCACTTGCTGGATTTGAGAATAAGATAACACTGAGAGGTAAGGCCCATAGGAGGTCAAAAGACCGTAAGGCCTAGTGAAGGAGATTGGCGCCATTATAAAGGAAGCCTTGGACAGCCGCAATGAAGATACACCAAGCAGAAACCTCACCACACACCAAGTGTGCTTGCATCTTGATCCGACACTCCTCAGTCTCCATAACTGTGAGCAATACATTCCTACTGTTATAATTTACCTGGTTTCCTGTATTTTGTTATAGCAGCCAGAATAGGATAAGCCATTTGCCCAATCTTGAGGCCGAGGTCAGTTGTCACTTATTTTACAGGTTTGTGCTGACAGTAAATTTCAAGACAAATTAGAAGTTTCTCACATTTTAAGTTTCTACCCAATATGGAAAATGTAGGGTAGTGTAAGAAATGCTTCATCCTGGTCTTTGTCTTTATCAGTGTGGTCAGTGAAGCCCCTGCATGCTTTTAAGTGTTGAGACCCTAGTTTATATACTTCCATGAAGACCAATGGATATGTTTACTTTACATTTATGAATTCAGCATCAAACATCATTCTTGATACTTTGTAGAGAGAAAATAAGCACTTTTTAAAGTGAACAATTACAAGGCTAATGCGAGATGAGCGTAAAGAATTTGGAAAATTACAGCAAAACCCTAGGATGAATGTGAATAAAGGCCTGGCCAGAGAAAGGAAGTAGGGAAGAAGTCACATCTACAAGGTCTGGTCAAAATTTTTGAGTTGAGATGCTATTCTAAGGGCAGGGGAAGCGTTTCAAAATGTTTTAAGCAAGAGAAATTGACTAGACTTATGACTAGAAAGGGTTCATTCAGCAAACGAACTGAGCAAGAACTGGGGGAGGAAGAACTTACTAGAAGCTGTGAAGGGTCGCAGTTGTTGGGTGATCACCATCAAAGGACATAGGCAGCAGCGACAGGGAAGAATGGATAAAGAGTTTTTACCTGGCAAAGTACCATGTGGCATGGCCATCAGTCGACAGAGAAAGAAGCAAGCCGATCCAACGGAGGCACAGGGAGCAAGACCTCCAATGCTACAATTGATCAGGACCTTGTGCAAAGAGGCCACCTTCTCTGATGACTTCTCTGGTTTTACAATCCCTTGCTTTCCTGGAGGTTCAGGTACTATTTCAGCTCGAGCTTGCCAAATAAAATCCAGGAGGCCTGCTTCATTTGAATTTCAGACCAAACATAAGTCTTTAAATACGTGTATCATGAAATATTTGACAATCCTGTGTCCTTATTTGATAAGTGTACAATCCAAGCTTCAGTTCCATTCCTGCCAGTGTTCTCCACTGTCACTGCAGTTCCCCAGGAGGCCGGGCTTTGAGGAGGCTTTATCTTACTACTGGGCGGGGCCTGGGGGGGATGCAAATTCTGTTCCAGAGAGATCTTCTATGGCCTGGTCCTCAGAGTCGTCAGCCTATAATAGTCTCATGATCGAACAAGTTTTGGTGTAAAGAAACCATAGTCGTATTGCAATGAGCCAAAGTAAGAGACATAAAAGCAGACAGAGGAGAATGAGAAGCCATGACGGTGCAAAAAGAAGCAGAGTGAGGAGGCAGAACAAAGAAGCCCACACCTGACTTAGGTCAGGCAGAAGATTTCAAAGTCCTCAGAAGCTGAACGTGCCCACCGATGGGGCGATGAACTGATTAATAATATTCCATTCTTTATATGTCATAATTTCGGCATTTCTGGAAGTTTACTACATTACATACGTGGGTTTTGTTTTCAGAATAGCAAATGTTATTTTAAAAAAGGGAAAAATCAGACAGGCTATTTTTGGTTTTGCTTTATTTTTTTTTTTGAGATTATAATTTAATTTCCTTTTCCTCCCTTCAAGCACTCCCATAGAGCCTTCTACTCTCTCCTTCAAATTCATGACCTTGTTTTCCATTAATTGTTATTGCATGTTTATATGCATTTATATATTCATATATATTCTTAAATATAACCTGTTGAGTCCATATAATGTTACTTATATGTATGTTGTTTTACTTCTTGTTTGTATGATGTGTGTGAGTGTGGTGTATGGTCATGTGGTGTGTGTGGAGTGTGCGTGTGTGGTGTGTACAGATGAATATGCCCATGCAGAGTTGAAAACAGGACCTTGGGTATCTTCCCTTAACTATCTTACCTTCTATCTTATTGCCTTAAGACAGTTTCTCTAACTGGCCAAGACGTTTGCCATTTTGGCGAGGCCAGCTGGCCAGGAGCTCTCAGAATCCACACAATCTACCCCCTCAATCCTGAGATTACAGGCTTATCAAACCACGTCCAGCTTTCTGCATCAGTGCTGGAGATTTGAACTCAGGTCTTTGTGCTTGTGGAGTCAGCACTTTCTCTACTGAGCCATCTCCCAGCCTGTTGTACCTGGGACAGCCGTGAGCTCATTTGTCCTTGGGAGACACGTGCACTAGGAGCAAAACTGGTGAAGGAGGTCACCTCGGATGGCGACTGCTTAAGGAGATAAACCTGAAGGCCCTGAATGAGAGCACCACTCACTGACAATGATGGCTACTCAAACAGAAATGTCCAAAGCCTAAAGGGGACCCAATGAAGACGCCACATCTTTTCAGTTAGAACCCTCACAGTCTGCTGCCACCGAAGTGTCGACCCAGAAAAAGAAAACGATAAAATGATCTGCTTTCTTTGTTGCCTAGCCAATTTGCTTTCTTCCCCTCTCCACACGAATTCCAGTAGGTGCAAGCTATTCTTTCTAGGGAGGTGGGGGGGGGGAGGTAATCATGACAAATTATCCTTTTTCCAAGTTATCATCATCTTGCTCTGTCCCTGTCAAATTGTTCCTTAAACACAGCAGTCTGCAAGCCCTGCACAGCCTCCCTGCTCCAGTGCTATTTATACCTTTTGGATCAAACCAGCACTTTTTGCATATCTCAGCCATTCTGGGGGCTGTGATAATGAAGTGCACTGTTTTCAGTCATTTCCATCAGAGTCGTCTGTGGTCACGTCCCTGACTATCTGTAAGGACAATGTGTCCCACAATCACTTCCATCTAAATCTGTCGATAATTATGAAAGAAGGAGCTTAGGCTAATTTTCACCGGTGAAGGGATGGTTCATTTTCAAGCTTACGTGTTGCTCCCGAACGATCTGGAGGCAGCCGCACAACCTTGATCTGCAACTTTGCAAGGAAACGAGCATGGGCTTCTCTTTGTTCATCCCCTCAGGAAATGAACTGTTCTTTCTCCTAAGACAGGCTGTTTTCTCTTCTAAAGCAGCATCCCGTCTTTCTGTTGAGTCTTGGCTTCTTTAGCTGAAGTAGATATTCACGGAAAAGACACGCAAATCAAAAGGAAAGGGGGAGGGGCAAAGAGGAAAGGGGAGCATGGCAAAGAAGAACACGTGATGCAAAGTATGAGGTTAAAGAGATGCTCCATCTTGAGTAATCAGCTTAACAGGACATCGCTCTCCACTCCCAGCTACTGTCTAAGAAGAAATAAAACCTCAGGATCACTATGCTTCCCCAAAATGCTTTCCCCAGCTCCAGCTCCACTTCCCAGGGCTCATTCCTCCCAACTAGGCTTTTCCCTCTGCCTTTACAAAGCATCATGGGATTCTTATCTTTCTCCTCTCTGTCTCTCTCTCTCTCTCTCTCTCTCTGTCTCTCTCTCTCTCTCTCTCTCTCTTTCTCTCTCTCTCTCCCTCCCTCCCTCCCTCCCTCCCTCCCTTCCTTCCTTCCTTCCTGTGTGTGTGTGGGGGGGTGTATGTGAGAGACAGTGTTTTACTGACACACATGTCTGTGCACCACATGCATTCAGTCTTGGAGGTGGCCAGAAAAGATCAGTGGCTCCTACAGATGCTTGTAAGCCACCATATTGGTGCTGGAACTTGAACTAGAGTCCTCTAGAAGGGGCAGTAACTGTTCTTAACCACGGAGCTGCTGAGCCGTCTATCCTGCCCTCTAGGATTCTTATATCTAAAATATTAAAAATTATTACATATGATGATATCCAAAACAAATGACACTTTAACAAAACTTCAACAAACGTGAAGAATGAGGTGAAGGAAAGGAAAAACATTAAAAATGCCAAGGTTGCTTATTTCAACCCACCAGAAGTCTATACACAAGGAAAATTCAAGACACTTGCTGTGTGTACTGAAAACAAGTTGGAGCCTAGACAATGAATGGGGCTGTATTTTCTGCATCATCCCACTTTGGTACAGACAGGATCTCACATTGGCCAATGCTTCCCTTAACTCTTGAGTGAAGAATGCAAGGAATAGCCAACTTTCACCTTCATGACCTCAGAAGAACAATTAGCTTTCCCTTTTAATTCTTACCCAGTGGGGCAGGGGTAGTGGGGAAAATATAGGTTATGGAACCTGACACTGGCTGGTGTTGGCTATGGCCACCTATGGCTATAGCCACCTACTATTGTAGCTACCCTCTGCTTAGAGACATGGGTTTCATCTGCTGCTGGGTGAAAGACCACAAGCAATTAGATCTCAAAACGCTAACCGTCTTACTTGAGCACCTAGAATGCTGTGTCCCTCACATAAGTTCTGGAACCATTGGAACCATAAGGCTTTAGGTTTCAGGGTGGAAACTATAAGCCTCTGACTCTATCATTTGAGCCTATAACATTTGCCACTCAAAGACCCAAGATCAGCAACATTAGAAGAACCCAATGAGCTCCACGGTCACTTCTCCATCCCCTTGGTCTACCTGTGACATCTTAAATAGGAAACTGGTCTGCAAGGGTCACTTCAGTAATCTCCAAAGCCAAGTCAAGTCCACATGCCTGCCATTTGATTGCTTCCTCTGGCTCACAGTACGATTAACACCTCCATGCTGAGGATGTAACACCCTAGGCCGAGATCCTCCACTGCCTCTCCAGCTGACCTTCAAATTCCATATGAAGGATAGTGTGTTCTTTCTCTTCCAGTACAGTTTGGAACATGGTTTCTTTAAGGCAGTAGTTGCCAACAAAAGCTGCTGATGTGAATACATAGCCAGGAATAGAAAAGCTCAAGAGAAGAGACCAGTACAATCCCAGAATAGGATGCACCCTAGCATGTTGTAGGCATTTTTATGGAGTTTTCCTGTCACAGTCTCAAAATATTTTATAAAAGTCAGGTGCTTCGCTATGAAAATGCGTGTTTATAAATAATCTTCCTCTCCAACTCCCAACATTTCTACATAATTTTATGTTCATGTATATTAACTCCAGGGTGTTCATGGTCACCCTGCTTCTGCTTTCTTCTTTGAAGCCATAGTAAATTTGATTCAGGCCATATTTTGATGCATCCACACAGCTTCTCCGATGTGCTAGAGAGTCCATATTCTTCACTTACAGGCGGTTTTGTTGTTCTCTTCCACTTTCTTACTAGTAAGCATCCACAAGCTTCCTTGGTGACAATTGATGGCCACTCTAGTTTTCTTTTTGCCTCATAATTCTCTTGCAAAAAAAAAAAAAAGGCTTCTGCTATCAGGTATGAAGATACCAAGAACCTTCTACCTAATATTCTCCACATATCCCTTTTTGTCCCCATTCTTCTCTTTTCTAAACCTTATCAGAGATGTGGTCACCTTATCTCTAGTCACCGACTTTTCAAACTACGCTCTGTGGTTCAGTGGGGTCACATGAGAATACTACAGAATCCATGGAGTGGGTAGTAGTTGGTTCTAACATTCAACCAAATGAGAGAGAGAGAGAGAGAGAGAGGACTGAAAGAGCCCCAGCTAAAGTATCCTTCTTATTCAAGAAGAATAAAAATCTCTGCTCACACACTATGGTTTTCTGGTATTCTGTTGTTGGGATTTTGTTGTTTCTGTTCTAAGTTTTTTTTTTTTTTTTTTTTTTTTTTTTTTTTTTTTTTTTTTTTTTTTTTTTTTTTTTTTTTTTTTTTGCTTTACCTTGTTATGTACCTAAGGGTTACTTTGAGCCTCAGATCCTCTTGCTTCAAACTCCTGAGATACAGGATTACAGACATGTGTCACCATGCCTAGTTTATTTGATGGTGTTGAGAAAACACAGAACTTTGTGCAAGTGTATGCTAGCTAGCCATACTCCTGACTAGTTAAGCTAATGCCCAGTCTTCTTTGTTTTGAATATTTCTTTTCTTATTCATTTTTATATCTCACTTATCTACTTTTACTTTGGGGGACTCTCAATCTTTATTCTCTTAACAGTCTTTCAGTTCCTCATGCGTGCACCATTTAGACTTTCAAATTAACTTTGACTCTACCCTGTTCCTCATCATAAAAGCTTATGTCATCTTTTCAACAAACAATTATATCTATACTCCTTAGCTTTTCCCTTCCCTCCTCTCTCTCATCCCCCCATCTATCTCTCTCCCCCCTTCATATCTAGCAATCACAGTACAGCGAGAATACTCTTTCTAAGATGTCCATATACACAGTGTTAGTTCCCCCCCTTGTTGTCCAGATCTTCTTTCCTAGGCATGCTAGCTAGCTCTCTTTCATTCCACAGCAACCTAAACGAAAACCTGAAACTTCTTCAGGATCCTTCCAAAGAATGTTCTCTACAAAGAGTTGGGCAACCAATAAGCAAGGAAGTCCATATCAAAATCCATGGAGGTAACAGCCAAAGAAAAGGAAACTTCCTCCCCACAAAAATAGACACTCTCCTTTCCTCCTACAGTCCTTTCTAAGCTAGGCCTCCGAAGTAGATTCTGTCCCTAAACCTGCCCCTAAGAGACAGCTAGCATCCCTATGCTCTCTTCTGAAGACCCATATATCAACTTCTCATTTTTCCCAAAGGTATGGATCTTAAACATGGAGCCCATATATTAAAAGAAGCATGAAAAAACATAAATTGAGGTGAGGTAAATCAGCTTAGAATCTAAATTATTCAACTTTCTTGTGCTGATAAGTTGTTTTATCTCTTTTTTTCCCTGCTTTGTTATTGTTGCTGCTGCTGCTGTTTTACATCTATAAAACGGAATGACAGTGATTCTTTCCACAAGTTTATGGGAGAATTGAGGATAAAATATGAACCTTTAATTGAATACACAGTGGAATAGAATATGCAAAATTCAGTAGAATACATAGCAGATAGTATATGACACTAAGAATCATTCTGTTGCTCCCGTCCCTCTTGCTATGATACCTCACCCTGCTTGTTATAAGGAAGCAAGTCCCTCATCATGTATGGATTTTCTTCTGTCACCACTGCAATCACTGGGCTTTATCTGACTTAGACCTACAATGAAGGCTGCTCATATGGCCCAAAGGGTAAAACATATCCTTGGAGCTGAAGTCACCCCAATAAGAAAGTGGCTGCTCAGAAAAGAAGTCATAATCATCATGAATCTAGAGATCCACTCATCTCTCCAGACTGAATATCAAGAAATGGAGGTGTCTGTAACTATTCCCTGAGAGACAGATGAGTGTAGGGTGTGCCTTTTGTGGAGGGACGAGCCAATAGGAAGACTCACATCCTTCTGGAGACCTCAAGCTAGCTGTGTGTAACCTAAATCAAAGTCAACATCCATAAACCCTCTCTCTATTTCCTAATGTTATCCTCCAGGAAACCCGTTCCATCTCTCAGCTGCACAAGTCAGGAAGGTGATATTTTCCACCTGCTCTAAATAGAAGTGGGAAGTATTGTTTAAAGGGCAGCGTCAGGTGGCAGTAGGACATAAAAAGCAATAGGAAGAAGCTGAACTTGAGGGTAAAGGCAGGCTATCTTGATGCATCTGCCTTGCCTATTCAAAGACTCCCCCTATAGTGCCTACCCAGAGGTTTGTGAGCAGTATTTCCTCTAAGTACTAATCAGGTTCTGTGGCTTCTTGGTGAATTGGGGGAGGGGGCCTTCATCTCTTGTTATCTTTTGTCATGGTTTACAAAAGCATTTGGGATGGCTTAGAGATGGAGGAAGAATGAAGATCTTAGAACACAGCATCAACAAAGCTCTGGTCAAACACACAAACTGCAGGCCTCATAGCAGCACCAAACACCATTTTACCCTAGACAGCATCCAAGGAAGCCCAAAAAGCCCCCACAGCTATGCAGGTTGGTACCAGGAAGGGTTTTTGCTGTTTAATTGGAACTGCTGAGCCCTCCATGGGCCTTATGACATCATTTCCACTTATCTCTAGTCAATTCCTCTTCTAACTCCTTCAATGGCTTCTCCACCTCACCCCCTGCACCTTCCCTGCATTCTCTCGTTCAAAGAAAACTATTTCACTGAGAGAGCACCACAAATCACTGTAATAATTAATAATTAGCATCACCACATATTCCACTCCGTGAAGAGAGGATTCTCTTGCATTCACCTATAAAATACAACATATCAAAAATCTCTAAAAGTCCTGAATCTATACTGATGATGATCACCATCAGAAATAAAATTTTCCAAAGGTCACAGTAACATTGAAAATATACCCAAATGAACAGCATGTGCTGTTCATGCTAATAACAATGTAAACAGAGACTGCTCATTTGTTTCCCGGCTGCCCAGACCCAAATAATCACACAGAAATGATATTCATTACAACACTGTTTGGCGAATAGCTTAGGTGTATTCCTCGCTAGCACTTACATCTTAAATTAACTCATCATTTCTATTAGTCTGTGTACCACCATATCACCATGAGGCTGTGGCCTACTGGTAACCTTCCGGCATCTTTTTCCTTCAGCACCTACATGGCATCTCCTGACTCTGCTTTCTTCCTCCCTGCATTCAGTTTAATTTTCCCTGCCTAGCTCTATTCTGCCCTGCTATAGGCCAAAGCAGCTTCTTTATTAACCAATGGTAATAAAACACATTCACGGCATACAGGGAGGAATCCCACAACATAGCAACAACAATGAAATTCAAAATATACTTTGGAGTTTATGAACCATGTTCATTTTACCACAATACCACTAACCCTTGAGTAGTCAGTAACCTGCCTGTTGCTTCCCAGCCCAGAGAAATGAGGGTGTTCGGGTTGGAGTTGTATAAACCAGGTTCCACGGTTCCTCATGGAAATAGCAAGAAGATTTCTAATACATTTTTACAAAATCATAGACCAAGTGATGCATGTGATTAGTTTAACTGAGACCCTCTGTGTAGCAGAACGCGTGAAAATGATCAGTATATGCTTATTAAAATTTCATTGTTTTAGAATGGAAAACCTGCCAAAAAAGGCTAGAGAAATGTAGCCCCAGTCACCCAATGGGATCCAAAACTTCCCCGAGTCCAACTTTGAAGTAGTACATTTGCTCCCAGGCAGATAGCAAATAAGGTTTTGTTCTCCAAGGTGGCTGTGGGTACAAGAGAAGAGGACACATATAGAAAAAGCGAGAAGACAAGCATCTCCCACTGCCCTCAGGGCCATAACTGTACAAACACACAAGCAAAGTAGTCACAAATCAAAGCACGTGGCATTTGCCTGGGGATAGTTCTTGGGGTACGGTCTGCTTTTTATTTCACCAATATACCAGTTTGTAAAATTATAGCATTTGTGAGATTCCTAACTCACACAAGTCTAAAAGCCCATGTAAGGGTAGAAACTACTCAATCATTGTTATCCACAGATTGTCTGGGATGAGGGTTACACGGTGATAGATTGGAGGCCGAATCTACAAGAAAAATTCAAAGGGAACCACTTGCTGCCCGCCTTCTTGGTCAGCAGTGGATTTGAGGGGATTTGCCCTGGGACTTTCAAAACTTGCTTGTTGCTTTTAAGAGTCTCACTTCTTGGTTTCCTGCATGGCTGCTGTCACATTCTAACTAGAATCTGCGTCCCTAATCTCAGTCTCTAATCTGACTCCTCAATGATAACCAGAGCGATCTTTGTAAAATGGCAATCTGACCATGTCATCCCTTTAATAAAAAAACTTAAAAACCTCCAGTAAATCACAGCTGTCTGCAGACAGCAGCTCCATCCCTAAGCACAGAGTCCAGAGTTCCGTATCCTTTGGCTCCATGTGCCTCTCTTCCAATCCTGCAATTCAGCATCACCAAGTTAATTCAGGACTCCATCTCCCAGGTGCCATATCCTGCCGTGTTCCCTACTGCTATTCAAGGCTGGATTAAAAATCTGCCTGAAATACCCTTCCTTTGTCCATTAGACAAACGTCTATAATGCTCAGAGCTTCAACTCAAATGGCACCTGGTCTAGACATCACCACCCCACCCCCACATCCAAGGAAACAAGCGCCGACTCTTCAGTGTGCTTTTAAAGCCCTGTACTGGCCTTTCTCTGCATCATCCTCAAAATGCTATAGTTGCTTCCTTTCCTACCAGGCCACCCAACTAGACTGTGGCACAGGAATCATGTCTTTCAGACACCAGCGTATCACCAGTTTGGAAGATATGGAAGAGCACACAATAAACGTTTGTGCAAATTTGTTGGAGAAAAAGGAAAAAGCTCAAAGCGTTCCTGGAACTCCAAAGTGCACTGTAAACTGTCCTGGAAACGGCATATATAATGCATTGGGATGGCTAACAGTGGTCAAAGAGACAGGCAGTAAGCCTGGTAAGAATAGTTTACCCATTTGTTGCCCAATTTTGCCCGTACAAGGCACACAATTTCCAATTAACATTTTTACCAGTTTATAATATGAGTAAAGTAGTGCAGTAAAATTGTCAATGATTCTCTCTCTCCTTCCCTGTGTGTGTATGTGATGTGTGTGTGTATGTGTGTGTGTGTGTGTGTTCATATGCAGGTCATAACAAACTAAATAAATAAATAAATAAACCTTCACTTTAATAATATAAATTGGATGCAGGTTTTGTTTTGATTTTGTTTATTTGCTTATGCCCTTACTTGAGCCTCTAAAACCAAGCAAGTCAGTATTGTAACAATCAGGGTCTCAGCAGTAAACAGGATTCACCCCAGATGGTTCAAATAAATAGGTGTTAAATGAAAGAACACTCACAGAGTCAGGAAGGTTGGGAGCATAAACAAGGGTGGCCAGAAGAGTCAGAGGGAAGACACAGTGTCCCCGGAGCCTGGAGAGAGTTAGGAACCCCAGAGAAGGAGCCATTCAGCAGAAGCCACAGTTTTGAGGGAATACCACAACTCCCAGCATGCAGAGCAGTTCTCCTGTATTATTAGGTCTTCTACCAAGAACTCACATTGGCCACAGCCAATGGGAAGCTGCTCAGCAAGGGACTCCATTGGGGCAGGTGAAGATGGATACAAAATGAATGGAGAAAATGGAAGAAAGTGTAGCAAGCATCATCTTCCTGTTTGTTTGTTTGTTCATTTGTTTGTTTGTTAGATCTGTGAAAACTCTTTGCTGCTCCAACAGCTTGAGCTTCCAAACAGGAAATACAGTCCAGAATTTTAGAATAATCCCCCGCATCAGTTACTTTTCTCATCACTGTGACAAACAAAGGGCCTAGCAGAAACCATGTAAAGCAGGAAGGCTTTGTTCTGACTCACAGTTTGGCCCACAGTCCACCCCTGCTGGGGAAGCTCGCCACTCTGTCAGAGATGGCTGCACCCTCTCCGCTTCCTTCGTTTTATTCAGCCCAGGACCCCAGCCTGTGGAACGACAGCCCGAACATCCGGGGTGGGTCTTCCACTTCAGTCAAAGACCCCTGCAAGCAATCACACATCATCTTTCAGCTGTTTTCTAGGTGGCTGGTTCTAGATTCCATGGGGTTGACAATCAAAATTAGCCATCATGTCCATCCTGGTAATAGAGTACCACCTAGCCTTCACCTTAATCTGGTCCTCTACCATCTCAGCACTACATTCTGTCTTTTGTGAGGTGTGTATGCGTGTGTGTGTGTGTGTGTGTACATGTGTTTGGGGCTTGTGCATAACTTTGTGGGTTTGTGCACCTCTTTACACCCTTGCATGCCCGTGCTGAAGCCAAAACAGGACCAGGTGTGTCCTCTTCCATTGTTATCAGCCTTACTGCCTTACGATAGGGTCTCTCACTGAACTGTCTCAACTGGAAAGCCAGAGAATTTTCTCAGGGATCTACCTGTCTCTATCCCCGATGCAGGGATTGCAACTGTATGTGTCTGTGACTGGCTTTTATATGGGGTGGGGAGATTTGATCTCAGGCCCTCATACTGCAGAGCAAGTACCCTTAGCCATCGCCCCAGTCCCTCAGCCCCATATTCTCTTTGCTTGCACAATCGCACCAGTGATCACTGTCCTAAAACCCCTGGGATCGCTATAAAGTTTATAAGGCAATGCATAGTAAAAAGACCATAAAGTACAAAGTACTATGTTCTAATTTAATCAACATTCACATGCTCTATGCTAAGCTGTTAACAAATAGTAATCCCAAACATCCCTCAGGCAAGTTTGGTCCTTCCATAGTGAGTGGGGCATATCCTTTCTTCCAGAGGGCCAGGGCAATGTACAAAGGAAAATGTCACCCTCGCATTTACTGTCAAGGATGCAAAAGGAATAAACTCGATTCATTCTGCACCGAGAAAACTATGCTAACCTTTTCATACCATGCTAAGAGGATTTAGGTGATCTTGATAGTCTTATTCAAATTATGACGGATTTTCATCTATTCTGCTGCTCGAGGAAAATAAGAACCAGTAGCAGGCTTCAGGCATTGACTATCGCCACTGCTCCATTATTGCTGCTTTGCTGGCCATGTGTGAGAACACACACCACATTCTCCTGGAAACGCAAAGCGTTTCTAGAGCATTTCTTCAGTTGCTTTTCCCAAACAACCATACACACACACACACACACACACACACACACACACACACACACATACACAAAACCAACAACAGTTGTCATAGACAGTTACCTTAACTGGTTCCATGAACAACCAGTCAATAATCAATGTGATCCACAGTCACTCTTTGCTTCGTTGATTGGCTAACCATGATCACCTGCAGATTTGGGCCAGGAGAACAAGAGGCCTCTGCTTCCAAACACCTCTCCTTGTGCCCGATCCTTGATGAAACTTACCTCATCACAGAAAGAGAATTCCCAGTGCTGACTTTAGAGGCCACAGTTGGAAGTCAAAAGTCTTTGAGTTCGGTTACACAGTATCCTGGAGATGCACAAACCCCAAGCCGCAACTGGGCCACAGGAAGAAGGCAGGTGTGGAGGTCATAGAGGATACAAAGGTACTCATAAACGTATGATGGGCTGAACCTCCAAAAATTAGGAAAATCATTCTTCCTTGTAAGAGTCTTATATAAACGAAAACACATATATAATACTCCTGGTCCCGTGCCTACCTACAGCAGGCACTCACCAAATAAATATACAGGTAACTGTGAGGCTAGACTCACTGTTGCATGTTGGAGGAGGGCAGCTTTTTGGTTCCTGGCTGCTCAGCACCGAAATAATCAACACAGAAACTGTATTAGTTAAATCACTGCTTGGCTCATTAGCTCTAGCTTCTTATTGGCTAACTCTTACATATTAATTTAACCCATTTCTATTAATCTGTGTATCGGCATAAGGCTGTGGCTTACCTGGTAAAGTTCTGTCTGGTGTCTGTCTCCGGGGCTACATGGTTTCTCTCTACTCTGCCCTTCTTTCTCCCAGCATTCACTTTAGTTTTGGCCACGTAGCTTTTTCTGCCCTGCTCTGCTATAGGCTCAAAGCAGTCCTTTATTAACCAATGGTATTCACAGCATACAGAGGGGAATCCCACATCCATCACACAGTAGAAGGGGTAGCTAAAGATGGAAGCATCCCAAGTGGCTGAACATTAGACTTGGTTCTCTCTGCAGGCAAGAATCAATTTTAATCAATGCTTCTCAGCTGGGGTAGAGAGCTACAATTTGTCTGCCTAGCATGCCTCCCTATTCCTTACATTAATGTTTATCCTTTTTTTTACATTTTTATTCTTTTATTTTATGGGGTACACATGTGTGGAGGTCAGAGGAAAGCTTACAGGAGCTCAAATCTCCATGTCCACCATGTGGGACTTGGGGGTCAAACTCAGTGTTCAGGCTTGGTGGTGGCAAACACCTTTATCCACCGAGTCATCTTGCCAGGCCAGTACCTGGTGTTTTAATAAGAATAATGTCTTCCCTTCTAGCTGTCTCAGCTCTAGGGAAACTGACCAGTTGAACTTGACATCCCTCGAGAGCTGTGTGATTGTCTAGACAAATCAGAGCTCTTTCCCATGATTCTCCAAACCGGAACCAAGTGACGAAGATTTTTTTTCACCCAGTTGTCAATGTTAAAAAGAAGTGGTCTACGATATGTCCATACCCAAATCTGAAGTCTTTGGGTGCAAATAAGTGTTCGCCAAAGGAAATGTTGAAGAGAGAACAGAAGCAAAGGGGAGGACATGAGTAGGAAGAGGCTGGTAAACCCCGAGTGCCTGGTTCTAGTCATCTTTAAGATCAGCTACACAGTGATATGCTTCCTCTCTGCTTGGCTTAGTGAATTGTGTCAGCCATGCCCACCATGCTGAATAGCAAGAAGCCATTCATCTAAATAAAGAACAACTCAAACTAAAGAGCAGACTTTCCCCGCTGGTCATGACACAGAGAAATATCCCTGAGAAGAAGCCTCAGTGGAGACAAGAGATGAAACATTTTTCCTTCTTTTAGCCAGCCATGACTAGTAGTGCCCTGTCCCACACATAGATCTAATCCGTGTCCTAAGTTTCACAGTCCAGAGCTGAATGGGTCAATTAAAAATCATAAAATAGGGCCAGCAAGATGGTTTTCCTGCAGGTAAACCTGAAGACATGATTAATCTCTGGGACTGACATGGTTGAAGGAGAGATTCCTGAAAATTATGCTCATGGTATGTGCAAACACTTAAATGAATACCAATTATTAAATAGATATAATTTTAAATCAATTATAAAATAAGTAAAGATAATTTCATTTCCATCAGAAAATAATAATTACATAGAACATAAAGGGTAATAGGACTTTTCTTTTGCTGTGATAAGACAGCATCACCAAGGCAACTTGCAGAAAGAAGTTTTGTTTGGGTTTATGGTTCCAGGAATAGAGTTCATCAGGATGAGGGAGGCATGGCAGTAGGTGGCTAGACCAGGAAGCTATGCAACCACTTCTTCACGCATCAATGCATAAACACGGGCAGAGAGAGCAAACCGGAAGCAGGCAACTACACGCTATAAACCCTTACAGCTCATCCCCAGTGACTTGTTCCTCCAGCAAGATTATACCTCCTAGAGGTTCCATAACCTCCCACCATCACCACTAACTGAGGACCAAGTGTTCAAACCCACAAGTCTGTGGGGAAGCATCCCATCCAAGTCACTTCAAAACACATCTTTAAAAATGCCTGGTAAGCCGAGACTGGAACGTTGAACAGTTTCAAAGATAGCGCTTTCTCGCACTCTGTAATATAAAAGGCCAGTTTTGTATGTTTGTATTTTATGTGATTTTGTCAGCCTGGCAGTGTGTGTGGAGTGTCTGTCCATCTGTTTCTATGCCTTATTTCCAATCTTTCAGAACGGGTCCTGGTGTCTTATTACATTTGAAATGACCGGTATGTGGTTTGTGCCACCCGAGACTCCCAACACAATCCCTCAGCTGGTCTATAACAGACTCAATAAAATGAGTCCAAGTTCTTGGCTGTTACAGAGCTATCAAGTTGCTATGAAACTTCTAAATGCTTACCACTCAGGACTGAACTTCTCTAGTCCCAAAGTGAAACCCAACAGAGCTGGGCACAACAAAGACCTGATTGTATGTGGCAGAGGGGGACCAGGCATCTCACGCAGCTTTACAGAGCTGGTAGTAAAGTGGTTAAGACAATGGGGTTACTCATGAAGATGAGGCCTAGAGCAAATGTGCCCTTCCAGACAGCTCTGACTGGCTCCTCGGTGAGGACAAGACCTGGCTTCACTGTGGTCCTACATTCTTGAGAACTGGAGGACAGCAGAGCATCGTCTCCAGGACCTGCCGAGCTCTGGACTCAGCACCTTTTAGGTTGCTGTTTTATATGCACACTCCCCTCTTTGTGATTGGAACTTCAGGCAAGATGAAAATCTGCCTTGGGATGATACAGCAGTGTGTAGCTTAACTCAGCAGTTAGGAGTACAGAACCGGCTGCAGCCATGGTGAACTCTCGAATCGTCTCACTCAGCACTTCTGTCTGTTCGTAACCTGCCTCACCTTGTCCCCGAGTCACCCATGAGGGTGATAATAGACAGCAGGACAATAGCTCTCATTTAAACCACCACAGCATTCTTCATCAATCTGAACGTTTGTAGCAGGCATTAGATAGACAGAGCTAAGGATAGCCCCTCCAGCCATTTTCTTAGGAAAATGATCGGACTGAGCCATCTCCGCCATTATGCAGCAGTTCCTTCTCCAAAAGGGGCTGTCATAGCTTTCGTTGTCAGCTTGACACATCGAGAAATGAGCAAGCTCAATTGAGAAACTGCCTCCATCAGACCGTCCTGTGGCCATGTCTGTAAGGTAGGTTTTTTTTTTTTTTTTTTATTCTAATTGCTATAGGAGAGCCCAGTCCACTGTGGGCAGTAAAATCCCCAGGGAAGATAGGTCTGGCCTATGTAGGAATGGTAGCTGAACAAGCCAGAGGAAGAACAGATTCCATGGTCTGCATCTTGTTGAAATAGGAGCGGCGGGGCTGCGTCCCCAACACCCCGGCCGCTTGGCTAGCTTATGCCCGAAATAACAACACACAAACTGTATTCCTTTAAACACTGCTTGGCTCATTTCTATCTAGCCTCTTCTAGGCTAATTCTCGCACCTGGACTAGCCCATTTCTAATAATTGTTTGTAGCACCCCAAGGTACGCTTACTGGAAGATTCTAGCCTACGTCCATTCTGGGTCGGAGCTGCCTGGGAGAGCAGAGCTTGGCGTCTCTGCTCTAAAGAGCAGAGCTGTCAAGTCTTCCCGGGAGAGCTGAGCATGGCATCTCTGCTCCAGAGAGCAGAGCTGTTGGGTCTCTCCGGGAGCAGAGCAGAGTCTGACCTCACTTCCTCTTCCTCCCAGAATTCTATTCTGTTTACTCCTCCCACCTATGCTTTAACCTATCAGGGCCAGCCAAGCAGTTTCTTTATTGCTCAATGACCTTCCTCCATCAGCATCTCAATTCCCACCTCCAAGTTTCTCCCTGGGCTTCCCTCAGTGATGAATTTGGTCACCATGTTTACCACACAAAGAGATAGCAAACTAGGCCAGAGGTCTTCTTGGGAACACGGAGAACCTTGCTTTTACCAGGCCCTGTATCGTGCTGAAAACTCTCCAACACAATAAAAATTATGCATCCATAGCAATCTCCTTACATGCCCCTTGACCCTTTCTCCAAAATTAGAGTGTTTTCTTGGGGATAACCCTAGTCTTGGTCTATATTAAGCCCATTGACAAAAGCTGAATTGATTCATGGATAAGAATCTCCTTTCTCACCAGACCGCGAGCTCCAAAAGGGTCAGAGCCACATGTTACATTTGAGAACTGACTGAGAGTCATTCGTGCGTTGTTTCATGGATGCATCCATTCTTTTATCCATCTGCTCATTTATAGTGCAGAGGCTGTAGACAGCTCTACCTGTACGGAGCACTGACTCTGCCACTTACTCCCTGTGTCTCTGTCTGTAAATTGGAAGTGTCACCGTAACTACCTTCTAGGTTTAGCCTATAGAAGAAACAAACCTGGGTAAAGCATCTGGCGTATATACAACCTTCAGTTATAATGAAGATGCCGCTACTGGTGATAACGATTGTGGATGACGGTGGTAGCCGTGGTGGGGGTAGGGAGCTAGGGGTGGGAAAAGCCTGCACAAAGGTAGAGGGTTGAGAGGCAAAATGCAAGTTGTTGCACATGGAGAACAGACAGAGACAATTGTCAGAGACAGCTCTGAATAATTCAGGCTAGGGTTGTGCTTCTGTTGCTGGGCTTTTAAAGATCTATTGCGCTTTCAAAGGGACGAAGATAGGCCGCCACTTCCCTTGCACTTTTCTGTTTACACGGGTCAGCTGCCCACCTGCAATTAAACCTCGAAGAGATTTCAGGAGACCTTAGTGCTCAGCAGCTTTTGTTCTAGCCATCCCCTGCCAGACTTGTCTCCTCCATCACCTGTCAACGTGTCACTTCCCTTCTACCTTCCCTCTAATGCGTTTGAAAAAAAAAAAAAATGCCAAACCCTGCTTGTTACCAAGAGAGACAACGAAGCAGAGAAAAGAGAGCCGGAGATGTTCTTTGACGAGGCAGAGATTCCAGCGTTCCCCTTCTCAAGGCTCTGCCTTTGACTGACATTGAGACCTGTTTAGAATCTTTCTCCAGAATCTAAAACAGCAGCCCCGAATCGGTTCCGGGTTTATTACAGTGGATTTGTTCAGTCTGCACATTTCTCTTTATGTTTCACAGCAGTTTCTTGAGGGTTTCCGGTGGGAAGGCCGCGTGACACGTGAGGGGGGAACTGGAAAAGAACGGGGGCCTCCCTGTCCCTTAAAGCCACCGCTGCTTCCCTCCTGGGACTGTTTGCTTACCTGCCACTTTCGGAAGCTGCCAAGCTGCCCTCTACCAACTGCCCAGGCCAAGCGCTGTTTCTGCTCGTGCCAAGTGACAGTCAAGTTGAGAACATTGAGAATAAAGGCAGACTTCAAATCCCTGGGGAGTGAGTTTCAACAGCTCTCATCAAAACAACCAGAACATTGAGAGAGACAGGTTGGGAGAAAACACACAGAAACCCAATATATTAGTAATGAAAACACGTAAACCTACAGGATGGCCCTTTGAGTTACATTGGAAGCCACTGGTGGCAGTAGATGCTGATAGGGCAGGGTCACCCCAGCAGGCCCTCTGGCCCTTCCAATGGGGGCAGTTCCAGATCTAGCCAGTTTCCACGCTGACAAGAAACTACAAGAATCTTTCCACTTGATCACACCCAAGGGATGATGCCTCGAACACAGATATGCTCATGGATACGGCAGCTAACCAGCAAGCCCGGCGAGCAGAGGCCAGGGTCACCTTTGCAGGCCACCTGGGATTAGGAGGGGTTTTGACACATCAGAGCAGGGGACCACGACTCAAGGGTGTAGGACCACAAGCCCTGTTTGGCCCAAGTCTGCCCTGTCAGCCCACAGCCTGGGCGAAGCCTTCTCCTCCAAGCAGCCTCAGCAGAACTGTCAGAATTGTAGGCACCTTTGCTACTGCTGAGAGTAATTGAGCAATAGCCTCCCAGCAGGCTGAGTCGCAATGTGTTCCTGGGGAAATTATATACTTTTAACCTCTAAAACAATATAATTTTAGGGTGAATGTATTTTTTTCTCAAGAGTTACAGGCCCTCTTATTTCCTTTAAAGATTTGAGGTGGGAGGTTATTTTGCTATCCCTGCATATATGTTTAAAGGGACACCGACCATGGACGCACCTCCAAAATGTCAGCTTTGATAGAGAGAGTTGAGATGCCTCTAAAAGCAAGGTTCCTACACGAGGTTTTATCAGTTATTAACCCAGTTTTGACACCTAAATGCATTGACTCACCTTGTTTCTCTTAATGAGAACAGGATGCTTCCAGGCCTGCAGACTAGAAACATAGCCATATTGATACACCCCTCCCCTTTGCTCCTCGGTCAGTCAATCGCTCCATCAGTGACTTAGCAGACCCCAGAGCCCGGCTTGCTCTGCATTGAAATGGCACATGGCTTGCTTTTCATGCAATTCTGCCCCACCCCCCACACTCAGCAAGTGTCTTCCACTCCATGTAGTGTTAGTGTTGGCCCCAACGAAGCCTCCTGGGTTCCAAGAGCGGCCTCATGTTTGCATTCTGCGTCCCTGCACACATGGTCAGGATATCCTTCTTTCAATATCGGGTCACTTGGCAGATCAAAATCTTCAGTGTGTTTAATCCTACTATGGTATTCACAGCAATATTCTTCGCATCCCCTTAAATATGATCCCATAAGCTTGCTCACCCTTGCCTGATTTACTGTGGTCTTGACGATCCTCAGCTTTCCTCACTGTTCCAGATAAACCCTAATGCCTCTGGGGGACACCAACACACAACACTCAAACCTCCATGCTTTAGTTCACCTGGTTACCACTACATGGAGTCCTCTCTCATCTGCCCATCTCTTTACTCACTCCAACCATCCCCCAGTGCTCGCCTCTGGTATGAAACCTTCCTTGGTCACACCTCATGTTCTCCATCGTGGACAAAAGGTCTATGGAAAACTATTCTGCATTTTATTATAGACTTTAACCAAGACTCCGATTCGTGTGTGTGCATTTTTTTCCCACACATCCTCCCCCCTTAAAATTGCAAGGGTTTGGCCAGTGTAAGCTATCTGCGTCATTCTGAGACAAATTCTAAGATTCCCAAATGAGTCGTTTCTGAAGACTGGGGTGGACAAGGAAAAAATGCGGTGATGAGTACCTGAACTCCTCACCAGCCAGTCAGAGCAGCTGATTCCTTTCTAGTGAGAGACTGGAGGAAGGCAAACTAGGAACAGCGAGGAACTGCGGCATTCAACAGAGGCCCTGCTGGCCACTGTTCAAGAGGAGCAACCAACTTGCTTGACAAGCTACCTAGATAATCAAATGAACATACCTGAAAATGCCAACCGTATTGTACGCGAGTGTGTATGTATGTGTATGTGTGTGTGTGTGCGTGTGTGTTCACGTGTGTGAGTATAGGCATACTTGTGCTGTACTGCATGCTGTGGAGATCAGAAGAGAGCCTCCGGTGTCAATCTTCCCGTCCTACCAAACACGAGGGCTCTTGTTCGTCACTGTGTACATCTGGCTAGCAGGTCTTTGAGATTTCAGGAATTCTCTTGTCTCTGCCCCCTTGGGGGAACGCAGACAGTCCCGCATGGGGTGTGGGGTGGGGGTCTCAGGACCTGAATTCTGGCCTTCCTGCTCACACCATGAGCAGTTTGCCCACGGAGCCATCTCCCCCCACCCCTCCCCATTTCATTAAGTAAGCAGGGATAGTCTAGTGGTATGCATATAGATACAGAGAACATTTCTGAGTCAAGATGACTATATCTATGCCATCCTGAGAAAATAGAGAACGTGCAGAAACAGTATTGATGACCATGTAATAACAAAAAGCTTTCTGAAAAAAAAAAAGAAGACATGAAATACAGCATCGAATAAAAACAAATTGAAAGTGTTTCACCAAGGCGAATTCATCCAATATGACCTGTCACTGAAGGTTTTCTGATTAAATATATATATATATATATATATATATATATATATATATATATATATATATATGCATATATATATTTGCTTACTCTTGTGATATATAAAATACTCAATATCCAGGATAGAGTTGAACTTTATGATGTTAAAAGGTCTGCATGATCTTGAGATTGGGCATTTTGTGGTTCTATATGTATATCTTGCACTCTAACTAGATTATAAATCCACTGGCAGGAATGCTGTGGTATAATATATAGTGGCAGAAAGAGCATGGGGTTGCTGTCACAGGGACACAGGAGCTAGTAGTAGTCCTTCCATTTACTAGGTTGGTAGTTTCTATTTCTCTGTGTGCAAACTAGAAATTGTACAGGATGTGATAGCTGACTTGGTTGTTCGTGTTTAATGCATATGACCTAGTCCAGTGCCTGCAGAGAGTGGATGTTAATTAAACATCTTTTCTATTTCCCACTCAGCTAGCAGAGTGTTAAAGAACATAACGAGGTCTCAGAAGAAGTCATTTAGTTCTTATTTCGTTCTTTGGTTTTGAAAGAAAGCCGGAGAGGTGACTTGTTTGGTGCAAAAGCTTCAGAGCTAGAAGAAGCATAAATGGAAAATATTCTGGGCTGAAGAATATCAGAGGAAAGGCACCAGGGTGAGAAGGAATATGGCTCAGGCTAAAGTCTGTGATTGCCCAAAGAATGGGTGCTAGAAACTGGTCGAACTGGTAGAGCAGACCAGAAGCTATTGTCGATCTTGAAATCCTACTCAGCTGACCAGTAAGAAACGGTTTGCCGACCCTCCCTTTGGCATATTCTAAAACATTAAACAATGCTTAGACTCATTGTGTGAGAGTAATAACACGGCAAGGAGAAGTCACAAGAGATGCCTCTTCCAGTGACAACCAAATTATACCATTCTCTTTCTTCTGTTTGCCTTTCAAAAATCAGGACTTACTGATATAAACCAGGTGCCCTATTGGACCCGTAGCCACTCTCGCTGGCAGACTTGGAAGGCCTGTTTCCCCAACCTCACTCGACTCCCTTTCTCAGCACTGTTTGACAGGAATATGAGTGGGTGGAAAACCCAATGTCTCCAACTGAAGCTCACTAGCAAGCCTCCAGTCAAATCATTTTCGAGATTAAAGAAAGGATCATTTGGACACATGAATTCGAATATGATTTATAGATTACTTCCAGAGACATACAGTTGCTTATCTCTCAAGCCGCTGTGAGAAAAGACAGTTAAAAGTCATGCAGGAGGTATGCTACCCTTAGAAAGGGGAAAAAATACATTAAACCTTAAAATGGCTGATACAGCAATTAATATTTCAACCTTCCTTGTGCAAGGAAAAAGAGTAAGATTGCAAAGATGTTGGATTGCCATGAATATGTGATTCCAGGCTTACTGACTGAAAATGCCTAATTATGTATTACAAGCTTAAGCCCCTCAGGCACTAATGGGCTATTTTAAAATGCTAAAAAAAATGTTTAAGTCTGAAAATCTTGGGTTTTTATTAAGGTTTCAATAGCACAATTCTAACTCATTCCTGAGTACTGTTTTGAAAGAGACGCCTTGCACAGTCAAGTCTTGTTATGAGAATGGGTTTTTTATTATTATTTTTCCAATTTATCAGACAATATTCAGCATGTGCCCTAGGGCTAGTGAACCACACCCTTTCACCTAGCCAACCCGCTAAACCCCGTGGTTCATTTCTGAAGAGACTTCACCCTCTGTTAAAGAGACAGGAAACTAACTGGCCAAAGCTATGAGTTGTCTTATGCATTCACCTCTCTGGCCCAGGCAAGAGGTGGACTGTAGTTTTAGAAACTCAGAGCTACAAGATCAAAAAGAAATATCAGAGTGCAAAGGTTTCTGGGCCTTTGAAGTAAACAATAAAGAAGAAGAAGAAGAAGAAGAAGAAGAAGAAGAAGAAGAAGAAGAAGAAGAAGAAGAAGAAGAAGAAGAAGAAGAAGAAGGAAAATGAGGGGGAGGAGAATGAGAAATAAGGAAAAAGAAATAGAGGAATAGGCAGAGGAGGAAAACAGAATGTTGGGATGGGATATGGAGGGGTGTGGTTTGGGGAGAAGTAAGGAGAGGAGCCGGGAGGCAAAATTTATCAAAATATGTTATATGATGTTTTCAAATAATTAATTAAAAAATATATCTCTAAAAAATAGTAAGAGTGGAAAAATTCACCGTCTAAAAGACAAACTCTCAAAACAGTTCAGTCCAAAAATATCACAGCCTACCCAAAGGATTCCTCATCGTCAGGTTGGTAAACTATGGAATTTCAATATGAATTATAGTATTAATCAGCCCATTGCTGTATTCCAAGGATCACAGAGCCTAGCATGATTAGCAGAAGCAGTGTTTGTCCTCAGGATAAAGCATGGCTTGTCTCTCTGGGAATACTGGAGATATGACTAGAAAGGGGGTTAGTGTAGGAAATCGGACCTGATGGAGCTTAATTCATCACTCTAGTAATGGTCCATACTAGAACATGTAAAGAGGAAGGAAGAAGAGTTAGTGCTATTTAGGAGTAAAACTAACTAAAATGCTCGAACTCTAGAATGCAGTTCTACTGCTTGAGGGACTGTGGCAAAACCCCTAACTTAAATTCCTCTTCTTTATTCATAGTTTCTTTGAGAACACTGGCCCATCTATTCATCTTCTGAGTGCCTTACGTAAGGTTTTCCAGTTAAGAGAGAAGCCTAAAACTATAGCAGGCACCATGGAAGCAATTTATATGGATCAAATAACTCCTTTATTTATATTTAGCAAGACATTTGAGGAAATCAGCTGGCATTTTTTTTAAAACTGGACTCAATTTGACATCAGAAGAAACAAAATTGTTACAGGAACATGAAAATAAAACTCTTTAATGTTTTAAGATGCGTCCTTAAGGGTTGAAGAGATGCTCAGTTGGTAAAAATGCTTGCCCTAAATCATAAGAACCTGTGTTTTCAAGCTCAGCACCTATGTAAAAAGATGGCACACAATGTCCATAATCTCTGGCAAGGAAGATTCCCAAGGCTAGAAAGACAAGCCAATCTACCTGAATCAGGGAAGACCAATACAGTGAAAGAACTTGTCACACAAACTAAAGTGAAAGATAATTGAGAAAGATATTCAGACTGACCTCTGACAGCAACATAAATATACACACCTGTGCACACACACCTGTATACACTAATGTGTGCACACATAAACACAAACACATACAGACTGAGCAGATGTTGAGGACACATCAAAATAAGTAGGTGAATGAAAAGATCATCATCACTGCTCTGAAGTAAGGCAATCCAAGCACAAGAAAAAAAAAACAAAAATTAAAAATATGACTTTAATTGAATAGGCAATTAAATAACAAAATGCATGGTTATAATAGCTAGATAGAGAAAAATTTCATTAAAAGAATAGAAATTATGAGATTTTGGAAGATAAGACTGGGGTCTCTATATATGTAGTATATGTAAGTTCTAAGAGCAAAATCTAGATACTAAAAAAAGAGACTAATAAATCAGAGGACCAATAAGCATTAAGTCCCAGAAGTATAGATATCATTGGTTATGCTGAAAAGTATGACAGGTTAAAGTAGTTAGTGGTTCTCAACCTGTGGGTCATGACCCCTTTAAGATCAAATATCAGATATCCTACATATCGGATGTTTACATTATGATTCATAACAGTAGCAAAATTACAGTTCTGAGGTAGCAAAGAAATCATTTTATGATTGGGGTCACCACAACATAAGGAAGTGCATTACAGGGTCACAGTGTGAGGAAGGTTGAGAATGACTGGGTTAAAGGAAAAGTGAACAGAATTTTCACACAACTCGATGACTTTTTTCAGTGCTCGGGGTTGAGCCCAGGTCCTCACACATGCTAACCAAGGGCTTTGGCATTGAGCTACATTAGCAGCAGACACTATACACAGCTTAATAAATTTTGGTAAAATTTCAAAATTTCTACAAAATATTAGAAGTGAAAGTTACCTAGAAAACAAATGAAAAAGCATAGTTCTTACCAGCAATAAGAGAAATTCATTAAAAATCCTGAGACAAAGATAGATGTGATCGTTCATACCTATAATTCCCTCATTCAGGAAAGCAAGACAGGGGGATTGTCAGGAGTCTGAGGTCAACCTAGACTATATAGTAAATTTGAGGTCAGCCCGAGCTATTTACAATAAGACCCTTTCTCAGTCTTTCACCCCCAAAAGACTTTTAAGGAAAACATTGACAGTTTACAACCTATATCTGGTCCAGTTATTGATCAGAAGTGAAGTCAAAAGAAACACTTTCAGATACACAATAAACCTAGAGAAAGATTTTAGCTATTATACTCTATATTTAATTTTTTAAAGTGCCAGGAAAATGATCCAATAAAATGCAAATACAGTATCAGGAGAAAAGTGAGAAAAGATAGGCACATGGAGAAAAATAACTACTCACCATGACTTCAAAGGGAGGGGTGCCAAAGAAATCAAGAGCAAGATATGTGACCTCTGTGGGGTAGGATACTGACAGTGACTCACAGTACACGCCCTTCTTTTTGAACCCATTCATTCGTTGGGATAAGTTCTATAAATATTATTGTCCTGGTGGCTAATATTTGGAATTAGAGCTGAGGAGATAGCTCAATCAGAAAAGTGCCTGTCTTGCAAGTTTAAAGACCTGAGTTCAATTCTAAGAACCTACTTTTTAAAAAAAAAAAAATGAGTCAGGTATATTAGCATGCACTTGTAGCATGCACTGAGGAGGCAGAGACAAATGGGTTCCTCTCTGAGACACTAGCCAGTCAGTCTAGCCAATCTGCAGCCTCCAGGCTAGTGAGAGACTCACAAAAAGCTAGGTGACACCTGAAGAATAATCCTCAAGGCTGTCTGTCCTCTCTTCCATATGTGTACACAAACACCTGCACAACCACACACATATTAACATACATGCACAAAAGTCGGTTAATTAAATAGTTGCCATCAATGCATAAAGAACCACTAAAGAGAAGCGGAATTGAAATAACATGCATATTTTAAATTTTGAGAACATAAACAGAAATGCAATAAAAAAGCAGGAAAAAAAGGAAAAGATATAGAGATAAATGTAAATAGGCTATATAGTGGGAATTTCATAATTGAAACTCCGACTTCATGAACAGGGAATGGGAAGTTTGTGAGGGCATATAGCCAATCATTAAAATTGCTGTAATAATAACAGTCAGAAAATTCCCAGGGCACTGAGAAGGGATGGAGGGAAATACTGAGAACAATCAACTATTAGCATCTCAGACTTCCACGACAGAACATAAAAATATACTTCTAAACATGGACAAACAAAATCCTAAAATTATAGTATTTAGAACTTTAATTATACTCACAAAAATATAAAATAAAATCATGATTTCAAAGGGATTAAACTGGAGTACAGAAAGCCAGGTAAGATGGGATTTTGCCCTTCTCTTAGTTGGAATGGTTTTTCTCTTTGCCATTCAGATTTTACTTTGGCTTCTTAATTAGTATATAGAATTTTAAGGAAAGCAGTGTCATATTGTCCCAGACATATCAGTAAGCGATACCCCTACTCACTGGATCATTTAGAGTATCAGGAATTTAATGCCATGGTTGAGCCTGAGAACTAGGGTGTTTTGGATCTAGGTTTTTAATTCTAAGATTCTAGACACTTGAAATACCAAAGTAGTGCCAATCAAGACTTCACACGCTTGCTTCATTTGATTGGCCCTTATTGTGTCAATCAAATGAAGCAAGCGTGTGAGGTCTTGATCTGTTTCACTAATCCAGTCTTCATTTGTTTACTTCTGTTGAGATAACTTATATATTTCTCTTTTTTTTACAACCCATTCCATGTGCCATAATAACACCTTATCCATTTCTGGGTAATAACAACATCAGTAATAATAATAATAATAATAATAATAATAATAATAATAATAGAAGAAGAAGAAGAAGAAGAAGAAGAAGAAGAAGAAGAAGAAGAAGAAGAAGAAGAAGAAGAAGAAGAAGAAGCCAATTTCATGACAATTTTGGGGGTTTTTTGGAGGTGGTATTTTATTTGTTTTGTTTTGTTTTGCTTTGCTTTGCTTTTTGAGGAGAGGTCTCAGGTAGCTCAAGCTGGCCTCAAACTCAGCATGTAGTGCAGGATAACCTTGAACTCCTCATCCTCCTGCCTCTGCCTCTGAAGTGCTAGGGTTATAGGTGTCAGCCATCGCTATCATGTGTGCCTTGTTTGAGGATTGAACCCAGGCCTTGTGGATGCGAGGCAAGCACTCTACCAACTGAGCTACATCCTAATCGACCGTACATTCTTTTTAACCAAAACCCCAATACCACAATCCCTTTTTGGAGATGCCAATTTATGTACGCAAGACAAACAGGAAATTTCTGAGCCTCCCTACAACCTTAAAAGATGACAGTTCCCAGACTCAGAGAAAATATACCCATATTCCTGAAAGGAAAAAAAAAGCTTTGTATATTTATACTTTATTTAGATTTTTTTTTTAGAGGTGGATTTTATAAAAGAAAGAACAAAGAGATCTGTGGCAGAGGAGCGGGACTAGAAGAAGAGAAGAATGGCAAGAATAATAAAAAGAGGTAGACAAAGGAAGTGGGGAGGAAGGAAAGAAGAGAAAGGAGATCTGTGAGGTAAAATACTACAGCAGATAAATGAAAAACGACAGGACAGAAAGTCGTGGAAGGCTCAATTAATTAGCTATTGTCCATTTCCTTGAGAGCCCTCTAACAAATCTGTCCTTGTCAGTGACAGGAAATCTTTTTGAATTCTTTGCAAAGGGATATAAATGGTCACGGCAAGCTCCAGCACCCCTCCTCCCTGCTACCATGATGCTGGGAGGTGTTAGGAGTTCCTGGAGACCATACTGCAAGCCAGTCTGGGTGGACCAGGAATGCTTCTCCCTTGTACACTGACAGGGCTCCTCTAGCTCACATATTGTCAACCATCTCTCCTTGACTGGTACAGCAAGAGGCTGACATTTAATACCCCGAGGATATAGATGTTTGAATGCTGGTTATTGTAACAAAAGAAGGATCCAAACTGTGCAAGACCAAATGGATCAGATAAAGCTGACGCCAAGATAAATCTGTTTTACATCCATTCCTGCACGGGTTTTGCTAATCTATGTAGTTACAGCGTTCTCCCTGAAAGAAGGGGGAAAAATTGCCCACCTTGTGTCAGCAAAGTCCATGTGGAATCCCTATTTTTAATCTCCAAGGTATAATGTTTTAGGCAAAGACCATTTTTATGCTGACTTTGTCATGAACTCTATTATGAGACAGTGACAGAGAAAGAAAATGAGGAAGGTGGATGAGAGAGAGCTGGGGGAGGACAAAAAAAGAGGAAGAGAGATTTCTTCTTGAATGGCTTGTATAAATGCAGGGTTTTTTTTTTTTTAATGAATGAATTCTGTTCCATCATTGACAGAGGACTGCCTCTCTTCCAGTCTCTCAGACACCTACTCTTCATCAGCCAGTATTTATGCAGCCAGATTGGACTTTCATATGGAGGCCTGAAGCAGCAATGTTACAGATGGCAGGAAATCTCTCGTGAGATTGATAACGATGGAGAAAGATGCCACCTTAAGTCAGAAGGTGCCACTGTTAATATTCCCGCTCAGAGGAGAACATTTCTAGCTAGCACTCTTCTCCAAGGGCTGTTTTTTTTTCTTCCGACTTCAACTAAAATTCACGCCCCCCTCCCCAGAAGTTTACATCCCCACCCCGTTTACACCTACGCTCCTCTACTGTCAGTGTGTCCACTGGTTGTCCCCCTAGATGCTTAGCCTTTGCTTTCTTTAGGTGGCTGAGATGCGGCTGCTGAAGGCCCTAAGGTGGGGGAAGGGAGGGGGAGAGGAGGTCTTTTAGCCCACATTTTCTTGAACAAAGAGACCACTATGCAAAGGTCCCTGGAAAAGCCTGAATGGTGCTTCTTGTGACGATGCAGCCCTCAGTGCATCTGCTACCCCTCAAGACAAACACTATGTTCATAAAAAAAAAAAAAAAACCCTGCCTCTGAGGCCCTGGAGAAAGGCTGGTCTCCGGGGTGCAGGAATGGGGGCTTGGGAAAGTCAGCACTGCTGGAGGATCTGCAGTGGAAAGCTATAGGATGGAGAAGGGGGGCCTGCTAACTACCTTCTCCACAGAGGTACCCTGACTGAGGGAAGGCTCCCATGTGCTGCCTGCCTGGACATAGCCAGTTGCCAGTCAAGAAACACACGGGTCCTCTGAGCAGCTGGAGCTTTTCCATTATCGGAGAAGAGAAGCTCATGATACATTTTCATAAAAAGAAAAGAACAAGATTTCATTCTAATCTTTAGTTTTTTTAGTCCTGGCCACTGATTTCATATATATATATA
>NW_026067897.1:17987296-17989439 GCF_014885135.2 Alexandromys fortis
TATATATAATGTGAGGACAGCTCTTCTGAGTATTCTTGACTAGATGCCACTTGGAGTCTTCAGTCCTTGCAGAATCATCTAGGTTGACAGTTCTGACCACGTTCTGCCATGGGATAATGCATTTGTACACTGTAAAGATTTGGCACTCGCATTGGTTTCATAAAATGCTAATTGGTCAATAGCCAGGCAAAAGGTCTAGGCGGGGCAACAAGACTAGGAGAATTCTGGGAAGAGGAAAGGCAGGGATGTAGTTGTAAGCCAGATACAAAGGAGACAAGATGAGAATGCCTTACTGCGAAAAGGTACCAAGCCACGTGCCTAAATAGAGACAAGAAGTATGGGTTAATTTAAAAGTTGTAAGACGTAGTTAGTAATAAGCCTGAGCAATAGCCCAAACAGTTTACAATGAATATAAGCCTCTGTGTGTTTGTTTGGGACTGAATGGCATTGGGACCAAGTAGGAAAGAAACTCCCATCTACAGCCTCTGTGGCAAACATCACTTTGCTCTGTCATAAGAAAAATTCTGCCAGTCTATCGAGCACCCTCCTCTTTCCTTCTTTCCAACTTCCTGTACACTGGCTAGTGCCCTGAGTCTTGGGTGTTAAGTTCCTACTTGTTCTTATTGGAAGCAGAGGTGAGCCAAGTCTCTCTACTTACCGTAAGACCTCACTGTACTGGGGCCTCTGTTTACCACAGTGCCCCTCGTTGAATAAAGTCTGCCTTATGACTTTGCCAAGCATCTTGACTGTCTTTTTATTTTGCACCCCAAACATCTCAGGCATGTAGGCAAAGGATGGGCTCTTCAGTTTCTCCAGGCACCCCAGTCTCCTTGGGGGGAGGGCAACCTGACACAGACTAGGAAATGAGAGTGGATTGAGGGTTCTCTAACTAACCCCTAGCACAATCAGATAAGGAACATGCTCCCTGCCTCTCCCAACTTAGAAAGAGTCACCCAGAGCAACAGACAAAACATGACGTAATGAGACTTGCAAACTGAGCAAGTACAATTTGGAAAATTTGACTCTTCTCGGCCAACTTGGGTGATATATTATCCGAGTCCAATCTGAAAAATGCAAGCAGGGAAACAAGAGAAGGCCCTGTCAAGGGCCCCTGTGCAGCAATATCTGTGTATAAGCATTTAATTAGCTTCCCATGTTTGCAGGAACTCTAGTCCATTTAAGACACTCTGGGCAGCTCCTCCTGGACCAGGCCAACCCTCGTAGAGCCTGGACATAGACTGCCTACCACCTGGGACGGACATTTGGAGAGTCTTAATTGAAGGAAGTTCCTTGGTTTTATGTCTAGATGATGTACCATCAGCATTTCCTCACCCACAAAAATACACAGAGGGGCAACTAGTTCAAATAACTGGTTTAAATCCGTAAATTGCAGCACGGCTTCAAGTAACTTTTAAGGTCGTTCTGTGTCTATGGATAAGTTAGATGGCGTCATAAAATTTTTAGAGCTAATGTAATCTTTTGCAGTAGGTTCATCTCATCAGCTGAGATAGGTTTGAGGCGCTTTCTGTCTCTCTTGTTCTTCTGATTGTCCTTGAGACCCGGGAGAGGATGACTGCTTTCTCAGCACGCTCACGGTGGCCACATCTTCCCCCTCCAGGCTGCAGGGTCTTGGATCTTTCAGTTTTCTTCTCTCAGGGGAGAGAAGGGATTGCTAAATATGGTTAATTTCTTGATTTTGGTTGCATTTCTGCTGTGCAGTCTAATCCTCTCCTTCATCTCTTTTGTGTAGTTCTTCTAGAAGCTTTGGTCTTTAGTGACCTTCTCAAACCATTTCATTAAATGCCCTTTGCCTTGTAAATTACAGTACTCTGAAGCTTCGGAGTTTAGCATATTAAAAAAAAAAAAAAAAGCAAGCGCCTCTGTACACTGCCCTGGGATAAGGTGTGATGAAAATTCCGTACAAGCTGAACGGTACTTCCTAATCAAATGGGTGTAACAGATGGCTGCTGGAGCAAACCATCACAATGGAAATATCTGCAGTTCTCATGGTAACGGAATCTGCCAGGTCTGAGGGATTTGCTGTTTTTCAGGACATCTGAGCTGCAATCTCTTTTGAGCTGTCTGGCAGTCTCTCTCTCTCTCTCTCTCTCTCTCTCTCTCTCTCTCTCTCTCTCTCTCTCTC
>NW_026067897.1:17989664-18064664 GCF_014885135.2 Alexandromys fortis
GGGGGGGGGGGGGGGGGGGTTGGGATGAAGGAGATCAGAGAACGGCGGCCAGGGAGAGTATGAGGAATTAAGATGCATGAGATGCACCTTGTAACAAAGATATGGAGCCCTATTAAAAGTAACAGTCCTTTCTATCCTGTGGCCGCACGTCAAGATGACTTAACGGAGCAGGATAAAACATCTGGCCTGCGGGGAGAAATACATGATGTCGGTTTCCAAACCATAACGTAGACTATGGGGAAAGTAAACAATAGATAAGCAAGTGTGTGCCTTCCTGATGAGTAAACACATGTGGAAGATTTCTTTACACTCCCCAGTCAGAGAGAAGACCCATCTCAAGGAGGAGGTTCGTGTGTAGACACCGAGCTTTCGCTATAAACCTAAGGTTTGAGGTTAAACCCACAGGACTATACTAGAAAGGGTCTTGGTGGGTTTTCCCCATTATTTTTATTATTATCATTATTATTTTGCTTCATGTTATTCAAAGCCTCCTGATTATAGAACAATGCACAGAGAAGGGGAAGTAATCAGTCAAAATTCTATTTTATTAAAGTCTTTTCTCCAAATCCCTATTGATTTAAAGAAATAAAGAAAAGTATACTGCCTTCTTTGCTACAGTACCTGCCAGCAAAAACATGCACACACACACACACACACACTGACACACAGGGCTGATTCACAGCTGCCTGGTCCCTTGGGTCTTTTTGAGTTTGAAGATCAGACAACATATAAGAATTCAGTCTTGACTCAAAGTGGAAACAAAGACAACCATTCTTAGCCATGCCAGCAATGTGAAATGAAAAACTCCAGGCTGGAGGCTGGAGCCCCCTAGCTCGCTTCCCCACCCCATTGTCCTTGCGGGCACTACTCTTAAGTACATATGACAGGCAAAGAGATGAAGAGAATGGACGCCGGAGAGCAATGATTGGATCTCCCTTTTCATGAGCTAGAATAGCCAGAACCATGGAAGTCGGTGAAGTAGCACTTGAGATGGGGCCCTAGGAGGCACCATTGTCTCCCTTTCACGCGGCGCCTGAAGGACATATTATATTATATAACCTTTCTCCCAAGCCTGTCCTGCTTTGACTGTGGGACCTTCTTCCTTTAGAAGCCAGCAAATAGCAACTTGTGGATGACAATCTCCTTAACAAGCCGGATTAGTTGGTTTAAAGCGACGAACTGAGGCCATTTGTGCAGATGCTAATCAAAAGAGAAAAGGGGAGAAATTTTAAAAAGCCTCATGCATCTCCATCACTTGTAAGTACTATTTAGATAGAGAGCCGCACATCCCAGGGCCACGTCTGTGCGCTGACCTCAAAGGCACACAAAGGCCTTTAGGGCTAGAAAGAAGGGAAGAAGGTTTGCATAGGGCTCGTGGCTCTATAAGGACTTCCAAAGCATTTTCTTTCTTGGATGTTGTTCTTCATTTGTATCCCAAGAGGCCTTTTACTTTCCAGCCCCTAGCACAGAACTTGGCACGCAGAAGGGGCATATATTAAAATCTTTGATAGAGGACTGGGATTTTCTTGGAGGGAAGGGTGGCAACAAAAGGAAAGGGTCCAAAAAATACTCAAGCGTCAAAAGCAAGTAAATGTAGTGGTATGGAGTAGTCCTATTTTTCCTCTCCATGGTAAGAGGAAAAAAACTAAAATTGCATTAAACACAGCAGTCAGCATATCTGGAAAGATGCTCTGTGTCTTCCGAGATCAATGGCCAAGCTATGGACATTATTAATGTCCAACTATGAAGAGCACTCCAAAACACACAGACACACACACACACAGAGAGAGAGAGAGAGAGAGAGAGAGAGAGAGAGAGAGAGAGAGAGATGCCCAACTGATGATTTGAGCTCAGTATAATTCCGTTAATAATAAATAATCTGCCATTTCACCAGTTTCTCGGTGAGGTCACTTCTTTTATGCCTCAAGAAGATGCTTCTGACTCATGAAGGAAAAGCAGTGCTTCCTCTAAAATCTTCTGAGGGTGGCATACTACGCATCCTAGTCCATATTGAATCTGAGTGTATAGTCCACATGAGAGAGAAAAACAAGTTGTGTTTGACTGAAAGTGAGACCCCAGCCCTCTGATACTCCTATATCCAAGGAGTCTGCAATGATTGAAAGTGAAACCCCAGACCTTGGCATTCATCCTTGGGACGCCAATGAAGCAGAAAGCTCTATCTCAAGCCTCCTCCCCTGGGGGTTGCCTTGGTCCAGACTCCACCTCCAGGAAAGCCCGCTAAGCGCTAACCCCGCCCCCACCCCATGGTCTCTCTCTCTCTCTCTCTCTCTCTCTCTCTCTCCCCCCCCCTCTCTCTCTCTCTCTCTCTCTCCATGCTCCCAACCACCCGGTAGCACTGCATTTACTAAATGTAGGCTTTTTTTATTCAGTCTCGTTTGGTCTAATTGGAATTATTTAAGTCGCCAGAGAGGCTCCTCTTAAGAATATTCTTAACAAGTTGCTAGAGAGACATCCAGCTCGCACATACCAAAGCGAGTGACACACTCAGAGATGAACACACACACGTGTGCACACACACACAGGTCTAGCACCTTCTGAGATTTTTTTTTAAAACTACCTTCAAAGTACTTGTGTTTGTTTTAAGATTGTCTAAGCCAAATGCTTTCTGGTGTGCTAACCTAAGAAGCTGGGGATGCCTGCTGGGATAATTCAGCCAGAAACTTTCAGCTGCTCTACAGGTTGGAGAAAAGTAGGATTTGGAGTCCTTTGAAGGCAAACACAGAGGCAGGTTCTCTGGGCAGCTCTCACCCCTCACTCAAGATCAAGGTTGCAAGAGATTTCCTTTCACACGGGAAGGTTGGAACCAACCTCAGAAATGCGCAGATATCAACTTCAAAAACACCCATCATTTAGAGACAAAGTAAGCTCTTTCTCCGTACCCAGCCCACGTTACCGCTTGACCGTGGATAATTCTGTTGCTGTCTACTGTCAGCGGTTTTTTCCTTTTCTATATACCTGTCATCTAAAACTAAGGAGTGGGGTTTTTAAAGATTTATTTATTTATATGTATACAGTATTCTGCCTACATATATCCTATAGGCCAGTAGAGGGCATCAGATCTCATTAAAGATGGTTGTGAGCCATCATGTAGTTGCTGGGAATTGAACTCAGGACCTCTGGAAGAGCAGTCAGTGCTCTTAACCTCTGAGCCATCTCTCCAGCCCCAGGAGTGGGGTTTTTGGAACATGGCGTTTGGGTCACCTTTGTTGTTGTTGCTGCTGTTGTTTAACTTCTTCCCTGGTTCCCTGGAATGTTCACAGCCAAAGTAGAAGAATGAGGCTTGTTTTGAAAAAGCAGAAAGTTTCAAAAGCTGGTTCTTCCTTCATGACCCACCCCCTCCAGAAAAAGGCAATCAAGAACTGATCTGGACTATTTTGTCACAACTGGGGCTAGTCAGCCTTAAGTAGAAACCTACTGTATACAACACACCTTCAAAGTGCTGAGAAACTGAAAACACAAAGTGGTGCCATTTTGTCCCCAGTGAGCATCCAGTCGCGGCTAAAAGCATTAAGATGCAGCTGGGTGTGGCAGTGCATGCCTTTCATCCTAGTCCTGGGAAGGCAGAGGCGAAGGTACCCAAATAATGACCCTGAAGTCAAAGCAAGTTCATTGCTTAATGTTCCATTAGACAGGTAAGACCTGATGAATTTCAAGAGATTGCATGTGAAATGTCAACAAATGGTGGCTCACACCTTTAATCCCAGCACTCGGGAGGCAGAGGCAGGCGGATCTCTGTGAGTTCGAGACCAGCCTGGTATACAGAGCTAGTTCCAGGACAGGCTCCAAAGCCACAGAGAAACCCTGTCTCGAAAAACCAAAAGAAGAAGAAGAAGAAGAAGAAGAAGAAGAAGAAGAAGAAGAAGAAGAAGAAGAAGAAGAAGAAGAAGAAGAAGAAGAAGAAGAAGAAGAAGAGACATTCCAAATAGAAGGACATTAAGACTGAGAGAGAAGTTGGAGAAAGAAAGAAGCGTGGGCACCCCCAAAGAAGTAAGTGAAATAGATAAAAGACCGAGGTTCCACAAGAGGAAGCTGCATTTCATCCCACAAGTGTTAGGAATCACTAAGCATCACCAAGCAAAGGAACCTTATAATTCCAAACTCTCATTCCACTGAATTCATGAAAGACCAATTTGTGACGTATCCAGGGATGCCTCGGATAAAGAACACCCCAAGAATGTATTGCCAATGGACAGTCCTGCGGCAATCAAATTGCCACAAAGCACCCTTTGCCTCCTGAAAATGTGACCCTTCCAGAGGCAAAACAGCAAGCTGTGAAACCACTCCTATTCGCAATGCTTTTGGAAATGGATAAATCTTTCTATTTCAATATTTGGCATTGTGACAAGACCTAAGAGGAACTAGAGAGATAATTAATAAGGGCATGAGAGGAAAGTGCAATTAAAAATGGCAAAGACTACCCTGTAAATAAGTGTTTCATACTGAGAAAGATTATTACTGTGATCTCTAGCCTCAGACTGAAATCAAATCACTCTGAAAGGGTAATTTAAACATTATGGGGGTGAGGGACCCATCATGGCTCCTAGCCTCAAAATTGCAAGAGAAACAAGCCTTTACTCTGACCTCACTTTCCTGTTGGTTTAAATCAACAAAATAATCACAGTTTAGTTCTGATTGGCACAACTCTGCCTCGCCTCAAGTTTTAATGTTGTTTCTCCATTTTCTACCTGAAAGTGGTTAGATCAAAGATTCTTCAAGAAAGTTCCTACTAGGGAGTTTAAAAAACATAACCAAACCAAGAGATTTCTCCTTGGGAACAAGGAAGGCAAATTCTCTTTATCTAAGTAATGGCATTTATTGGAGGTAAGACTTTGCTGGAGCAAATCTGAAAGCAGGAATCCCACCTAGCTTGGCAATGCCTGAACTGGCAGACTTTACAAAGTCTCCTTGAATTGTGGAGGTTTCCCATCTAAATGCAGTCCACACATTCACCACCCGTAGGAGAACTTTTGTTTTCTGAATCTTTGGATTGTGCGATTCACAACTAAATCATTTCCCGCAACTTAATGTCATAACTCAATGCAAAATAGAGAAAGATGAGGTCACAGAGACATGCATCTCCAGAAAGGGAGCTCATGCCCTGGGCTACAGTAAGTAGAGATTTAATTGGACACAGTGGGTTTTGCTATTGTTGCAACATGGAAATCAGTTATTTTAAAAGTAGCTGGTGACAATTGCCAGCTCAGCAGGCACAGTGGTCAGAGAAGAGTTTAATTCCAATTATTGCTGAGGACAGAATTGCCTATCTCAATTTTAGATGTTTGTGAATGGCATCATTATTTTCATTACCACCGCTACCATCATCATCATCAACATCATCCCACACTGTACTTTTCCAGAATTTTTTAAAAATGACAGTGGTCACAAAAGTCCATTACATATTTCCTAAGTTCTCTAGCTCTTAGGTTAAAAAGGGTTACTGAAAGAAAAATAAGATAAACAGATTTTAAATACCATTTCTGATACTTTGCTCGGGGCTGGAAAGACGGCTCAGCAGCTAATAGTACTGACGGTTCTTCCACAGAACCCAAGTTCAATTCTCAGGACCCATAAAGGTGGCTCATAATCCTCTGTAGCTCCAGTTGCAGTGGATCCAACGTCCTTTTCTGTCCTCTGTATGTCCAGGTATGCAAGTGGTGCACAGAGTTATATGCAAGACACATATATGTAGGATACATACATGTAAGACACATATGGAGGCAAAACATCCATACCCATATGATAAAATCTTTTTCAAATTAAAATATAATTGGCTCATCTGCTTTGATATCCAGGGTGAATACATGATGTGTTTGTATTACAGTGCCGCTATGCTCTCTCACTTAAACCTGGCTTTGAAATGATTTTTTAAAAGGCGAAGTGGGTACTTTTCTATGGTGGGCCCTGCCAAGGTATAAGGTATACCACTAAGCAAGCAGGACACTCGCAACAGAGTTGGTGCAAGAGGTTTATTGGGAAGGTGGGGAGTGAAGTGTCTCCGAGTGGGGACATGAGAGGCAGACAGACCGATGGGAAAGTAGAAGGAGCAAGAGAAGGGAACTGCGACCGGTGTGCACTTTTAAAGGGTGTGTGTGTGTGTGTGTGTGTGTGTGTGTGTGTGTGTGTCACATGGCTGATAGTGGAAAGAGAGGCACCTGGTGACAGGCGGTGACAGACAGTGGGAACTAACAGTTTTCATCTATATTTCACTACGATCGTGGAAACTCACAGTTAATGACAGAGATCATATGGCCCCCAAAACTTTAATGTGTTACTGAGCGCCCCTTGTTTTGTCAACCCCTTAGTTAGATCACCCCACGTCTCTCGACATTGTCACTTCTCTTTGCAGAAGGCTTGGCGCGTCTGTAGGTCTGACCCATCTCGTGTACAAACACCTTTCTGCCATATAGGTGAGATGATTGTAGTGGCAGAGACACCTCAGACAAGAATCTCTTCTCCATGGGAGAGTCAGGCTCAGAGCTGTCTCCAGCATGGGGTCCTTGGAGTAAGGACGTGGCTGTGTCCAGAGGGGAAGACCGGTTCCTGGTTGGTGGCAATAACAAGAGGACTTGAGCTTGAACTAAAGAAGAGGACACTTCATTAGAAAATGACATCAGGGACTGTCAAACCTGAAGCTGCTTATTAACAAGACTCATGTAAGCCATTTATAACTGTGCATGTTCCCATGCAGGGAGAATGGAAATTGTTAAATCTGTGTGAGTTCAAGGCTATTCTGGTCCACACAGAGAGCTGCGGGACAGCCAGAGCTGTACAACAAGACCCTGTCTAAGAGGGAGAGAGGTAGAGAAGAAGGGAGGAAAAGAGGGAAGGAAAGAGAGAGACCAAGTTGGCACCAGCTTCTTCGTCCTCTGCTTCTTGAATGTGGCTACAGTGAAGCCAGTTACATCCTGCTCTTGTTGCTATGACTTCCTTCTCACAATAGACTATACCCCCTAAATCTTTGAGCTCAAATGAGCCCTTTTTCCCTGAAGTTGTGTTTGTCAGAGTGTTTTATTACAGCAATGAGAAAAATAACTAAGACAGCGGGTATGTATGAAGTAAAGGCTCAGCATTTGCCCATTCTACAGGCAAAGAAAGTGAGGTCATACCTAGAGTCCAATAATTACTGACTGCGGCGTAGGTGTGCTCAGAACCCACCTGCACCCCGTACCTACCTACACTTAGTCCACGACACTTAGCACCTATCCACACTCACTCTGCGGCTCTTGCCTGGACTCCTGGCACGCTCTTTTAATAAGTCAGTCCTAACACATTGGGAAGACAAGGACCTCAGGAAGCCACTGTGGAAGGAATCAAAGCCAGGGCAGAGACCTGAGAAAGTAAGACCCTAAGAAAGCAGGAGGATGATGTGTGAGCATTCCGACTCGTGCAGTGTGCCTTTAAAAAGACCATGTCTACACTTCTATATTGCTTACTATCTGAAGCTAAGCCAGAGGGATGTACATCGTGAGATCTTTGTCTCGGTTCAGGAAGGGTACAGGATAAAGATTCTGCGCCAGTAATCTTCCTCGGATTAATGGTTTCTCTTTTATCTGCAGTATTTCTCCTCAGATGTCTTTTCTCTGAATGAGTCAGAGGAATGCAAATGCTTGATGCAGTCTGCCTGAAATATTTAAATCCAGTTTTGCAATATTTTGCAGGTTTGGTGAAGGAAATCACACACACACACACACACACACACACACACACAATGAAGTAGCAGATGAGAATTACAGACACCGTAGCCAACAATACAAAAGCGTGGTATTTCAATTTGACAACAAACTCATTTTTCTTCTTCCACCTCTTTGTTTCTCCAGATCAACATTTCGATGCTTGCCGCGAGCGGAAAGAATCTACAGCATTCTTTTGTGAGACCCAGAATCTCATCAGGAATGTATCTGGTGACACGGGAAGCTGGTTTTATTTTGTCTCCTAAACGACAAGCTCTCATTATGCCAGGAGCACATCCCTCCAGGAAGCATCCTCCACACCCTCACAGAGAGTTGGGCAGTTGGACATGATTTGTGCTCGTCTTCCTGACTCCTCTTTATTCTCTTTATTCTCTGGTTCAGGCGTGGGCTTGCAGGCGGTGTCTCACAAGGAGACCTGTACGGCATTAATATTCAAATCCTCTGGCGTGGTCTGCAGTGGCCTGATGGAGCTTGCACAGAGGGCCGACACTGCCAGGGAACAAATCTCGGGGAATGCAGCAGGGTAAATTGGGATTTAGCTTCCATCTCCATCTGCGGTCCTTAACACGAAGGCCTGATAATGAAAGGTCCCTTCTGAAGGCTTTTATTGCTGCAAGAAAGAGCTCCTACAATGTGAACCCAAGGACAGAAGGAGGCTTTCGCGTTTGCCTTTCCACCTCGTGTGAAAGAATAAGCTCATGCCTTCGGGACAAAGGCTTCTTTAAACAACAAAGTGGAGTGCTTTCAGTGTCCACGAACATCTCCCAACATCAATGAGATTGTTGTTCACAGATGAAAAGGGGGAGGGAAAAAAATGTTGGGCATGAACAATTGGTCAATATGACATTACCCTCAAAACCATAAAGGCGGCATTTGAAATGTGAAACTCCTCTCCCTCCTATTAAATTAGGATTGATGACTTCTCAGGGACGTCCAGCATCCTTTGACTTTGCTTACATAATTTATAATCCTTCTCTATGTCATGGCTTCTGATTTTTTTTTTCTGAAGCACGTACCTGAATTAAATCTGGGAAACTCTTAACACAGAGCACAAATAGTTCTTTTTCTCAGAGGCTTCTCATAAATTGGTCTTCAAGAAGAGAGTATTCAGTAGTCACTGACACCTAGACTGCGGCAGTTGCTATGCTGGAGGCTCAGAGATGGAAAAGACATCAGCCTTACTGTGAGAGAGCTAACGCCTGGCAGAGAAAAAGAAATCAGTGTCCGGAATTTAATGCAGCAAATGCCAGAGAAGATGAGAGGACCAGTCAGGAGAGCTAGTTGTTGGTTAGCTAGTAGCTAGCTAGTTGCTTTAAAAAAAAAAAAAAAAAAAAAAAAAAAAAAAAAAAAAAAAAAAAAGCCTTTTGAGTTGAGCCTTAAAGAGATTAATCGTTGGAGAAATGGGCACAAGAATTAAAGCAAGAGGTTACAGCTGAGGTCACAGATCTCTGGAAAATGAAGTATGTGTCTTGAAATACAACTGCGTCCAGAAACAACAGCGACAGCAAAAGTGTGTTGGCTTTTCTGGGCCATATTATTGTTGGTTTCTGTTACCCATACCCCCTACTGATCAAGAGGTGATGTCAACACAGGGCCTCTTTTAGATATAAGAACAATCAGACTACAGTCTCTTCAAGTAAAAAGTTAGCAGCCCTTGCGCCTGCATTGCAGGCATCTCCACACCCCACTCCCTCCCCAGAAAGCAACTCAGGGAATTAGATTCTCATGGCTTCTTGCAGCAGCAGACATGAATCCAGGAGCTCCTGGAGTCCCATTCAGCGGATTACCAATTACAATCAAACAAAAGAGAAGAGGCTGCCCGGACAAGAATTCCTTTATCAAAGAGTGTCAGTCAGGCTCTTGCTTTGCATGGGGGTATCTGCTGTCTGATAGAGGAATAAAATCACTGAGAAATAGTCATCCATGCGTACTCACTTGGAAGGAACCTGTTAGCTCCCGTGAATTCGGTAGAACTGAATAATGATCAAGGTACATAGAATCCCAGGGAGTGGCTACAATTTACCCACTGGAGGCTCTTAGGGATTCAAAACCTGATCCACCAACCTGCCTTCAAATCCTCATCTATGCTACAAACAGGTGTTGCGTCTATGAGTACTCCTATCCAACCCCCTTTACACCTAGGGCAGCTTGCAACAGGGAAGAGTTTCTAGGGTGTACATTTAGATGAGATGGAGCCTCATTTTCTCTCTAAAATGATTTTGAGGCTGTGCATCACACAGTGTGAAAAATGACTACGTCCGCTCATGCATCAGACAGGATAATTCCAGCCAAGTTGATGCTGACAGTATTAAAAAACAGTGATGGAGGAGCCTGGCCTTGCTGTTGTCATTTTAATTGTCCCTATGAGTGACGGAAAAATGCACTTCCTGCTCCTGCATACTTTCATGAAAGATGCTCCGGCATCTTTCAGCTTTGCAGGATCTGAGATGAGTCTCTCGAGAGTGAGAAGGGGTGTGTGTGTGTGTGTGTGTGTGTGTGTGAGAGAGAGAGAGAGAGAGAGAGAGAGAGAGAGAGAGAACATGAGAGAGAGAACATGAGAGAGAGAACATGAGAGAGAGAACATGAGAGAGAGAACATGAGAGAGAAGGAGCAGGGAAAGGAGATGGGGGAAAAAGGAGCTTCAATGGGGAGGAACAGAGAAAGACAAAAAAAACAACACAATCAGAAGGAGATAATGGGACAGTGAGGAAAAGACAATTAAGAATTACTCAGATGACTCATAAATATCAGAGAGTACTTGAGTAAAACTTCTGCAAAAGGCTAGTTTTGAGACTAAATCAAGAAACCGGCAGTGGTTCCAGGTTCCACCCAGACGTTTTAGGCAGACGACCCAGGATTTCTTGTTAAAAGCTTAAGGGCTCAATTTATGCGAGGTATTCAAGGAAGCATCTCATCCAAACAGGATATCGGTTTTTATATTAAAGAAGCAAACAGATCTCAGAGCACGGCTGATTATTCCCAGTCACAGAGGAAAGTGCCCTTTGCCTTCTCCGCACAGAGAAAGAAGGAGGCTGTCCCTTGTTTGGGGCTGGAAGGCTCAGGAATGTTTATTTCTACTCTTTAAAGGAAAGACATTCTTTTTCTCTATCCCAATAGGTGTGTCCACAAGCAAGCCTTCTCCACAGCAGTGACTGCTTGGCTGGGGCCATGCATAGGATGCACGTGTGGCCTTGGGACATGTGTTTGGGGGAAGAATCCCAGCTCATTTCAGAGTGTGAAAAGCTAACAGATTCCATTAGTGATTGTGACTTCACAGCGAAGTGATAAGGCTTCTGAATGCAGCTTCTCAGAACTGAAAGTCAAAATGGGAATCTATGATGTAGAACTTCAGTTTTATCAACTCTTGATGTCAAATCTCTCTCTCTCTCTCTCTCTCTCTCTCTCTCTCTCTCTCTCTCTCTCTCTCTCCCCCTCTCCCTCTCCCTCTCTCTCTCTCTCTCTCTCTCTCTCTCTCCCCCCAACCCCTGGCAGAAAACTTAAAGTTAACCCAAAGAACTGATCATGTTTTTCTTTCTTTCTCATTCTTCCTTGTTTCTTTCTCTTTGAGACATGTTAGAGTGAGGAAGAGGATGGGCATTCAGAATCACAGTGACAAAGGCAACATCAGGACCGAAGGGAACGCTTAGGCTCACAGCTTCTAGGAAGAGCTCATTATGAAAGAGAAGATGGGGCAGCAGAAGCGTAAGGCAGCTGGTCACACTGTGTTCACAGTCAGGAAGCAGAGAGCCATGAATGCAGGCGCTTGGCTCACTTTCCCTTTGTGTGCAGTCTGTGACCTCATGGGAAGGCGACACCATGCACCTTCCCAACTCACTTAGCCCCTCTCAAGATCCCCTTCCTCACTAACACACCCAAATGCTTGTCTCTTGGGTGACTCTAGAGCTTGTCAAATTGGCAATTAGCACTAAGCAGGACAATCACTGTTTCTGGTTTTTCACCCTGAAGGACTGGGGTGGGGAGAACTATCACTGCATGAATCTTCATTGATGGTCCTGCTGAAGACCACAGCCAAATCCCAGATCGAATCAAGGCATACTGTATCACTGAATTTTCCTCATAATACTTGTATCTGGCAATGGCATTCTTACTTTCCTTCTTTCTTTCTTTTCTTTGTTTGTTTGTTTTTGTTTGTTTTTCAATAGACAGGGTTTCTATGTTTAATAGACCTGTCTGTCTTGGAACTCACTCTCTAGACCAGGCTGGCCTCGAACTCAGATTCATCTACCTTTACTTCCCAAGTGCTAGGATTAAAGGGCTTTCACATTCTCAATACTCCTGATGTCAAGCATGAGGAAGGCATTACCAACCTTCATGGAAAGAAGCCCCATCTACCACTCTGAAGAAGACATGAACGTCAATAAGTGGGGCTGATCTATTGTGAGCTCACCAAGGCCAGCTGGACTACGACTGAAAAACCATGGGATAAAACCGGACTCTCTGAATATGGCGGACAATGAGGGCTGCTGAGAAGCCAAGGACAATGCCACTGGGTTTTGATCCTACTTCATGTTCTGGCTTTGTGGGAGCCTAGCCAGTTTGGATGTCCACCTTCCTAGACCAGGATGGAGCGGGGAGGACTTTGGACTTTCCACAGGGCAGGGAACCCTGACTGCCCCTCAGACTGGAGAGGGAGGGGGAGAGGAGGGGGGGGGGGGGGGGGGGGGGGGGGGGGGGGGGGGGGGGGGGGGGGGGGGGGGGGGGGGGGAAAGGGGGGAGGGGGAGGGAAAGGGGAGGAGGGGAGGAGGCGGAAATCTTTTTTTTTTCAATAAAAAATTATATTAAAAAAAAATAACTCACCTTAATAAAAAAAATCGAAATTCACTGGAAAAAAAATTACAATTACATTGAAGATACCTAAATTTTATATATCTATATACTATAGTGTTTCCCAAACAACAACAGCCCCTCCCTCCCCCCCCTAAAATATGATGAGTGGTGCTAAACCCTATCAGGGTAGCATACACTGTGTTTCTTTATTATAAAATAATATTTTGTGTTTCTATTCATTAAATGGGTAGTTTTCATTTTAAAATATGATTTTTATGAGGTAAAATTTATATTTCTCAAGATATGAAAAGCTAATAACTAGATCCACTAGTTTCTTTCTGTTTTTAAACAAAAGACAAGGACTTGTGCCAAGGTAACACAGTTCAGTTACCATAACACGATCCTTTCTTGAACAATGTCAGGAAAAGTGAAACACAGCCATCGAGAGTGATGCCAGAGTCCTTTGTTTTCTTTGGCCAGCAGTTCCTCAGCATCTATTGTCTGCCGAGTGTCCAAGTAGAAGCTGCCATAATCCAGCGGAAGAAATAATAAAGATGACCGAATTACACAGAGAACTAAGTGAGATTTTATAGAGCATATTGTACACCGGCCATCTTTCTGGTAAACATCTTGTGAGGTAAATATCTCCATCCAGTATCTACAGATGAAGAAATTGGGGTTCTAAGCATCACCATAATGTGGGTAAAATGATGCAAAACTGTAATAAAAAAATAAAATAATAGTAGATACAAATAATGTTAGTGTACTGTGTATTCCATGCTAACCTTTGAGAGACTGCTAGGATAAAAACTTGTTTTCTCATTGGCTGCCTAAAACATTGCTTTTTATCAACTTTCATATTATTACATTTTGCATAGGATTCGCCTAAGTTTTTAACAACCATTTTAGCTAAGCCAGTATTCTAGGATATATATTCCCCATGGTAAGGAAGGAAAACTCCCAAAGGCTGACATTTTTTTTCTTGAAACCCAGAAACTAGATACTACAGGGGTGAGCTCTCTTCTTCCCAGGGGTCAAGACCATAATCATATATGTATCCAGTATTTTCTGTGGTGGTAAAATTTCACGGTGTGGAGGAGGACTAGGAAGTAATATTTTAAAAGGCTTTTTTATAAGGAGGGATAATCAAAGCAGGCTGGCCAGCGATGCTCTAAGGCACTAGGAACCAGAGAACATGAGACAGAGAAAAAGAAAGCCCACCGACTGAGGTGTCTGTCTGTGAGGAGGACTCTTTGGACGCCCTCCCCACTGGATACGCCTGGCTTGCTTATAACATTAGAAATTTTCTACCCACAAAGACATTGACAAGCTCTCACCTCTTTGTCTCTGAGAGGGGACAGCAATCTGACTTTATAGTTATCTTCATTTCACTGAAGGGAAATCTGAGGTCTTGGGAAGTAGTAAGCGCTTAACCCAGGGGCACAGAAGCATGTGCACTCGTGAGAATTCATACAAGAACAGCACAAAAACCACATGGCAGATGCATAGGACAAGGATGACAGAAATTTGATGGGAAGATCAGATGTTTTAGCTAAATAGATGCTCATCACCTGTCTCATTCTACCAACTGATGGGATGAAGGAAGAAGGAAAAAAATCACCTCAATAAATCTCCCCACTGGTTAGCAACCTCTAGGTGTTTCCTCTCCCCGGACAGCCCCAGTTGAAAGGTAACTGAGTCAGAAGACAAGACAAGCTAGTTCTTCCTCGAGCTGACCCAACCGCTCATAATTCCTTTGTTTGTTTGTATTTCCTCCTTTAAAGCCCTTACAATACTCGGAGCATAGTACCATCTGCTGAAGCGGGCTGAACAGGTAGCTTTAGAATGATGATAGCTCTGGGAAATGATAATCACTAGGTCATAGAAAGCTGCACTGCAGTGTATAAATAAGATAAGTAAAAGTGCTGAGGACTGCATGCTTGCTTTAATAAAATGTGTTTTCCCTTTTCGTAGAGAATGTCTTTCTCAAACGCCTGGGGAGAGAAACTGAACTATAGACCAGAAACACGCAGACGGTTCCAGAATCCGGCAATGAGGGTGGGATCAGAGGGGAGAGGGAAGAAATATTACTTACTGAGACACAAAAGGAGAAAGGCTGGACTGGAGCCTTTGTGTTGAATTTGCCAAGGCAGTGGAATGAGATCAGAACTTCCAGGTCTCATTCTAAAGGCTCCCCTCGGTGGAGGCCGAAAAGCTGCAGGGAAAAGAAGGGCTTGGCTCTTCACACAGATCTGTGCTAGCTACGTGACCTTGGGAAACTCGGTCTCTCTAAATGTCTCTCCTCTCATATGCAAAAAAGGAAGAACAACTCACAGGGCTCTAGAAGTGCTTTAGTGATGGAATATCCGTGATGCGTCAACTTTGCTGCCCGATACATCTCTGGTGTTTGCTGAATGGTCCTGATGGAGACTCAGGAATGAAGACACCGCTACAAAGGTGATGGTGATGGTCCATGGGTCGTCCCTGGAAAGCAAGTGCAAGATTAAGTCTTTGGCATCTTCAGTAGGCTGAAAGCCACCATACTCTGTGGGATATCTCACTGGAAGAATTGCCTATATTTCCGTGACTAAGAACCAAGCCTAAAAATATGGGCAGCTTCTGAATGTTAGCAAACACAGATTTTTTTTCCTAGGTTTTTCTGCCCACATGAAACATTTTCGCTACCTTCCTCCATTTTTATCCCCATACAGTGTGTGATAGCTGAGGCAGGCACTAGATACCTATTAGACAGATAAAGAAACCTAGGCTTTCAAAAGTGTAAGAGAAGAGTGGTTACCTGAACGGAAAGCTGGGATATCTCTCTCTAGTCTAACACCATACTACTGCCCAAAATTTTCTACCAAGAAATAAATGTCTGGTTCAGGTTCAGATGTGCCCCCTCCTATATGGTCCTACTATATGGTCATCCAGCCTCCATCTTAAGCAACACGACAGTTCCCTTAGTCATCTACCTCTTTTGTGCCCTCCAGTCCTGACACAAAGAAAATTCGGGAAAAACTAAAGAAAAAACCCTGTCCTTTAGAAACTAATATAGCAGGGTGCCTATTAGCCAGTATAAAAATGGCATCTTCTAACTACTGGACATTTACCAGTAAAGCAATTGAGAAAGTTCTGGAGGGCTTTGCTGTGCCTCATTGACCAGAGGAGAGTTGGCAGTGACCTACAAGATGTCAACCCAACAGGGGGATGCGCTTTCTCCACCTACAAGTACAAGCATGAGCATACAGAGTGTATGGTTTCGTCTTCACAATAGTTCTATGAGAAAAATGAGGCAGAGCCCTTTCTTCAAAAGAGGAACCCCAAGTCGGAAACAATGTGTGGAAATACAGAAGGACATCTTTGAAGAGCCAGGCCTTAAAACAGAAATCTCCGAGGACTCTGTACCATATAGATTACTGCCTCTAAGTAAGAAGCAACAGAAAATCCAAATTTCAATTTGCTTGCATAAAGAAAACAAATTGGCCTTTTGATTTATGTAACTAAAGAGTTGTATTTTCTTTCTCCCTGTGACACACATGTCTTAGAAACAATTTTTAAAATGGAAAGATTGATTTTGTCTCTTTGTTTCTGAAGCCTCAGCTCATGGTCACTTAGCTCCATCGCCTTGGGCTTGACATGAGTCTAAAGATTATGGCAGAGAGGTAGAGCACAACCACTCACCTCATGGCAGCCAGGAGGTAGCAAAACAGGGCAGTGATCAAGGGACAAAATACATCTTTCCTGGGTATATCCTATGACCTACCCTACTTCCTCCACAGCCTTACCTCTTACTTTACACCACTGTCCAACAATGCCATCCATTATGAATCCACCAAGGGATGAGTATTGTGAAATATTCTTTTAACTGGGAAAAGATATGTTACAAAGGTTTATACAGCAGAATATTACTTTAACTGTGTAAAGGTGTGTTACTTTTGTGTCTGCTGCCTTTGTTTAACAATGTAAGGGTGTGTGCTTAATTATGTAAAGATGAGTTGCATTTGTTTCACCTTGCCTGCCTAAGGCACCTGATTGGTCTAATAAAAATCTGAACAGTCAATAGCTAGGCAGGAAAGGGATAGATGGCGCTGTCAGGAGGAAAGAATAAATAGGAGAAGAAATCTGGGCTCAGAAGAGTAACAAGAGAAAGAGGAAGAGAGAAAGAGGGAAAAAGAGGGACACATCAGGGGCAAGAAGTCAGGCATCCATCAGCCAGCCAGACATGACATGAGAAGCAGTGAAGGTAAGACATACAGAAGAAAAGGAAAGCAAAAAGTCCTGAGGCAAAAAGTAGATAAAGAGAAAAAGGTTAATTTAAGTTAAAAGATCTAGCCAGAAATAAGCCTAACTGGGCCAAGCATTCATAACTAATAAGAAGTCTCTGGGTCATGATCTGGGAACCGGTTGGTGGTCCAAAAATTAAAAAAAAAAAAAAAAGAAAGAAAGAAAAGAAAAATCTAGTACAGATGAGCCCATTGATTAACTGTGACACAATAATTATTCAATGATTACATACACTAGATGAGAACAGGTCTTCAACAGAAGTAAAAAGTCTTTTGAGGACACTTTATATCCAAAATATAATGATAGCTTGGGGAATAATTCTATCTTCAAGCTTTGGGCTAAAACTTGAGTAACTCCATCTTTAACCTCCACACGTCAGCTGCCCCAGAACTGTAGCACTCTCCTTCTGGAGATCCTTAACTGATAACCTCCCACGACCAACTGCATGAAGAAGAAAGCATTTGTGCCTTTTCATCTCGGGCAGTAAGCTTCACTATGGTTGGAGCAGATTAACGCATATGCCCGTCTTGGAACCAGTCACAATGGGCTAAGGGAGAAGATTCTTTGATGAGCTTGGAATCCAGGTTATGTCAATCCCACAAATTCTATCTGATTGACTGTGGGAGAGATGGCTTTCCTATGGAAAATCAAGGTGCTAATATCCCATAGAAGAGGTGATAGCCACTTGAAAGTAACCTTGTAGTCACACTTTTCAAAAGGAAAACCCAATGTGAACTCTAACAGCATCCACTATAGGATCCAGCCAAAGGGCAGAGCATTGACAAATGCTATTATATTCCATTGGGGCTAACCTATGAAATCAACACCTCAAATAAGAGACATATTTCTACCAGTTTTGGAGATTGAGGGGCCCAAAACCCTCAGACACTGCAGACCCAGAGTCAAGTGGATACACTCTTCCTCCTTCATAGACACCCATCCTGTTGTCTACTCACATGGCTGAAAGAAAGAGAAAGTATGTGTCCTAGTGTTGTTTTTAGTAAGTGTGTCAGTGTCACTAATGAGAGAGCTCTATCACATGAAAAGTTTACTCCTGAAGTCCCTAACTCCAGTTGTCAACAACTTAAGAGACAGAATCTCAACTTATAAACGTTGGGAGTTCGCAAACATTCAGTCCATAGTAGGTCCTTTCATGGCTGATGCTCCTTGAAACTACTTCTTTGTTTCATCCAAATTTATCTTTTGTTTGGACATAGTCTGAAAGGCTAGTAAGAGACACAATGTAAAGTGACTTCAAGTTGTTTTCTATTTGCAAGGTGACCATAGTCTTTTCTTATACTAGAAGAGAAACAATATGGGGTAGTCATTAAAAATACAGACAACATGATTCTGACACCTGAGTCTACATGGTTAGAGTTTCACTCTAAACTGTGAAATCTTGGATTTATTGAACCTGTCTGTGCTTATATACATACATATACATACATACACATAATTTACATTTACATCCATCATAGCAGGGAGCTATAGCAGCTACAGTAGTTGAGTCCCAGGTGACAGGAATTTGTAGCATGGCTTGTTTAAACCATGGAGGATCAGGAAGCAAAGAGAACCAGAAGGTGGTATCATCTTCAAGCACCACCACCACTTAGTAATGTCTTTGTCTAGTTTGGTTATCAGGGCAATTGTAGCCTCACAAAAAGAGTTAGGCAATGCTCTTACTGTTTCTACTGTATAGAACAGTTTGAAGAGCATTGGTATTAATTCTCCTTTGACTTGTAGAATTCTGCCCTGAAACCATCTGGTCCTGGGATTATTTGGCTGGGAGACTTTTTATGACTGTTTCTATTTCTTTAGCAGTTAGAGGTCTATTTAATTTATCATCTGGTCTTGATTTAATTTCAATAAGGGATATTTATCCAGAAAGTTGTCCATTTTCTTTGAGTTTTCCAATTTTGTTGAGTACAGGTTTTCAAAATATGACATAATGATTCTCTTGATTTTGTCCATGTTTCTTGTTATGTCCTCTTTTTCATTTATGATTTTGTTAATTTGGATACTCTCTTTCTCTGCCTTTTGGTTAGTTTGGATAAAGGTGTGTCTATTTTGTTGATTTTCTCAAAGAACAATTCTCTGTCTCATTGATTCTTTGTATTGTTTTCTTTGTTTCTATTTTGTTGATTTCAGCTCTCAATTTGATTATTTCCTTCCATCTAGTCCTCCTGGGTGAGTTTGTTTCTTTTTGTTCTAGATATATCAGGTGTTCTGTTAACTCACTAGTGTTGGATTTTCCCAGCTTATTTATGTAGGCTTTTAGTGCTATGAACTTTCCTTTTAACACATGGAGAACTTTCAGAGGATCTTTCTCCATCAAACCACATTAGCCTGGAAGGAATCCACAGGTTTCTATCCTCTGCAGAAACAAAAACAGAACCTCTTTTCCAAAGTAACATAGCCTTAGACTCAAATTTTGAAGTCAAAATACATTTTGTGTGTGTGTGTGTGTGTGTGTGTGTGTGTGTGTGTGTGTTGGTTTAGCTTAGCAGCCCCCAGAATCAAATGTCTCTCTGCAGTCAACAAATTCAAAGAAAACACAATAATATATATATAATCCAGACTCTCTGCATATTTTCCACCTTTATGTTGCTTTTTCTTTACTCCTTTAACCTATGACTGTCTGTACTCTTTTATATTACTTTTACTGTCTCTATAAAGACTTTTATTTTTTTAAACCACTTACTTTTTTTTTATAACTGTCTATACTCTTTTTCCTCTCTCTCCCAGGCCTATGTACATTTTTAAATACACTGTGTCCTTTAGAGGTCTTTATGTCTCAATCTGTCCTTTGTGTATCTGGAACCCTTTTCTGGCAAGGAGCATTTTAAAATGGTAAGCCGTGTGGTTGCGGCAGTGGCTCCACCTCTCTTGGCCTTTCAATATGGCAGAGGTACATTTACCGCCAGCTCTGGGAGCCATGTTCACTACCATGCTCCAGAGACACAGCAGATTATGTCACCATCAAACAATTAGTAACATGCTTTCACAAACCCCTTTTAAGTGCAGGACTCCTAAAAGAGCCAGAGCCATTTCTGCTGCCAGCATGAGTCAGGATGCCATCTCTTAAGGAAGTCACACAGTTTTTGCCATTAATGCGAAGTCAGGAAGCCTTGTCTTAAGGAGCTGCACCTCTCCTTGCCACCAGCAAATGCAGCCTATCTGAAAATATGTGGTTATCAAGAAGCTCCAATTGACTCCCATTTTTGTTGGTCTAGAAAGCCCCTTTTTTTTAAGCTTTCTTAGGCTTTGTGTAAATGTACATTGTCCCAAATGGTGTCATTAGTCTTGGTGGATGGGAAACCTAAGTGTGGTCTCTAGTTACAGTAGATAAGCCTAGCCTCAAATTTATAGAGATCCACCTGCCTCTGCCTCCTTGAGTGCCTGGCTTGCTCGGTCACATTCTGAGCAATCAAGAAGGAGAACATTTGGGCTAGAACAAGGAGCAGATATGACTTTCAAAGCCCATTCCCAGTAATTTCCTTGTACCAGCAAGACAGCTTCTGGGGTTCCAAAAACAGTAATATCAGCTATAGATCAGATGTTCAAACACACGAGCCTGTGTAAGACATCTCGAATGCAAACTATAACACTGTAAAAGGAAGATAGCAACAGCCACCCAAGGATATTTTGATATCTGATACACCAGTAATTAGATTTCTATAAATGATCCAGTAATAAATCTTTAAGGCGTTATGAGCCATGTAGTTGTCCCTGTGGCAACTCTGCCTTTATAGCAAGAATATATCCACAGATGATATTTAAAGAAATGAGTGTGACTATGTTCCAATAAAGCTTTATTTATGATAACAGATATCAGTCTAAGTTGGTCTGGCATTGAGTAAAAGCTCAATTTTGCAATTATTGCAATAATATAATAGCAAATGGCAGTCAACTATCATTCTTTCACACAAAATTGCTCACACTTGGTGGCCCTCTCTACCATGCTTGTTGACTCAGTGGTTATTTCTCATGATCTATGTGCCTCAGTCTATTGACTTAGCAACATAGTGCAGCAAGAAAGCTCTCTGCTTCTCTAATTGGATGATCCATCACACATTCAAATTGCCTTATTCATACGACATGAAGAGCAAAGAGTCAGCAAGAAGTTCCACACGATGACTAAAACTCAGTGCTGGAAGAATACACAGAGAGAGGAGAGTAACCGCTATGATTTTCTGAATTGAGTGTCTGGCCTCATTGCTGAGCATTCGCTTACAGGCATTTGCTCCCATCAAAATGATTGCTTTATATTACAGTCACCTTTTAAAGCTTTCTTCTACACATCCATGCATATGTGTGGTGCTCAGTCATACTAACACATCCCAAAAGGCCCAGGCACAGTGGGCCACACCTTCAATCCCAGCATTGGGGAGGCAGAGACAAGCAAGTCTCTATGAGCTGAAGCCTAGCCTGATCTACAAAGAAGGTTCCAGGCCAGCCAGGGCTATAAAGTGAGACCCAATATAAATAAAATGTGAATATAAATAAACAATAATAAAATGTTTATCAAGATGCACAGAACAATGCTGGAGCTAAATGATCATTCTTTGCACTGGGTTAATAACTAGGTAAAACTAATTTAAATAAAGATAAATTAGTGCATTTGGAGTAGAGAAGGAATGAGTGAGTGGGTGAGTGAATGAATGAATGACAAGTTAGAGAACTGTAGACAAGGAACATGGCTGTCAAGAACTCAGCCTTCTCAAGTGGAGCGCAGGCTGGAAAAGAGAAGGACAAGGAGGCCTTTTCAAGGGCCTGCACATACAGTCAGCAGAGTCCCCCAATTCAGAGTCAGGTCCATAGCTGTAAAGGGGCTTTTAGCACATCAGCATGAATACCACTCCTACTCATTGGTAAGACAGAGACAGAAGCACAACGCTTGCTACATTCTAAAATGCCTCTCTTTAGCACTCTGCCTGTGGTCCTAATTCCACTTCTCCTGTATGCAGATGCATCTTCCTCTTAACTCAGCATTCCCCCTCAAATTTGTATACTGAAAAGAAACCACTCTTTCATTCTGTAGGATGGCTGCAGCCCCCGTCAATATGCATCAATCAATATGCACATTACCCAGAATGCCAAGCAACCACCCTGGGAGTAGAAAAACAAATAAAAGAAAAAAGAGAAGCTGACATTTTTCAGGCTTTTGGTAGAAAGACGTACCCACCACCACAATACCTTTCAACATGAAGGTACTATGTTGAATGATATGAATGGCCCACAATCTTACCCCTAGTCCATTTGTACGAAAGAACCTGCATTTTAAAAGGATGAGGAGTTTCTTCAATATCTGTGGAGTTTTATCAAGGCTAGATGAATATTACCTGGATATTCATATGTGCTATACATTCATTCATGTGATGTTCTCTCGGGATAAAAATGAAATAAAGCTGCCGTCTATTTTTCAAAGAGCTTGGGGAAGTAGAAATGGTGGATGCAGTTGTGCAAGAGTGCTATCAATACTAAAAATAAGATGCTATCATCCATTATACTACTAGATACTACAGATCTGTATATATATATATATACATATATATATATATACAATCAAAGCTACTGCCGTTGCATAATTAGTCTCAAATATCCAAGGCCAAGATTGAGGTCCACAAATGTCTCTGACTTGTTTGTCATGCTACTGGTGCCACCAACAGCTTTTTAAACTGAGACATCAGTGCTTAATCAACCAAACATCACTTAACCTTTCACACCACTTTCCACAAGGAAAACGCCTCATATTATCCAACAACACACAGTGTCTCAGGCTGGAGAGATGGCTCAGCCGTTAAGAGCACTGACTGCTCTTCCAGAGGTCCTGAGTTCAATTCCCAGAAACCACATGGGGGCTCACAGGCAACTGTAATGAGATCTGGTGCCCCCTTCTGGCCTGCAGGCACGCATGGAAGGAACGCTGTATACATATTGAATAAATCTAAAAAAAAAAAAAAAAAAAAAAAAAAAAAAACAGTGTCTCCCATCCACCCCATTTTGCAGGACCGGGGTTGAGAACTTTAGAGAAGAGAGTTAAGTAATCACAAAGTGCCAATCATAGGAAGTCAGGTTTGAGTTTCAACACTGTTCCCGTAACTATAGAACCCTGACCAAGTTCCTGCTGTTTCTTCTCCTTGCTGGTGTGTGCGTCTATTCTGTTGTCAGTGCATTTTTTATCACAAGAAAACCCATCATCCAGGGGACAAGAGAAAGAAGAACCGACTCACTCATCAGCAAGGACCAAAGGCAGGCAGGCATAGGGACCATGCTTTTCCATTGTCAATCGTTCTATCTGTGCCTATGCTCTGAGGGAAGGCTTTCTTCCCTTAGTCCCGTCTTCCTGCAAACACCTCATACATCTACCTAGAAGTGTGTCTTTTAGTTGATGTCACAGTCATCATATTGACAATCAACATTAACTATCATAAAACCCAAGAAACAAATGGAATCTACCAAAGAATGAAAGGCACCAAAGAACTTTAGCAAAGACCAGAGGAATGGGTCTTGATTTTTAGCAGTAAAATGATAGCATGTGGATTAGAGAATATTATCCTAATATAAAAAATGCATAAAAGGCCCTTCTTACTTTCATGAACTTCCCAAAGGTAACAAAGACTATCTCTTCATAACTGATTCCAAATCTTTGGGGAAACTGAGGAAGCTTAGCAGCTCGCTGATTCCTGCGTTCCCCCTTGTCTGCTTGTGATTCTTCATCTGAAGTAAACACATCACTGAGAAGTCTTGCTGCTGAGTGGTGTCTTAGCATATTGAAAAGCATGCATAGAAGGGAGATGCTAAGGCATTTTTATTGTCTGGTCCTTAGGAGAATGCAGGCAAGCATCCAGGCCATAAACAAAGAGGAAGATTGGTTCTGATGCCAGGTAAGTAGTCACCCTGGATGCCAAAGAGAAATCAAATCTTCAGTGGAAGACCATGGTTACATATTTCTCTGCCAGGGACAGAAAGAACCCATCAACAGACATATTTATTCCTCTCTTTCATTTAGCTCCACAAACGCCAATGTTCCAAAGGTGCCCTTGTGCATGAGTTTCCTCCAAACAACAAACTCTAGGTAAAGAAGACTTACCAGAGCATAGTAAACACTAAAGAAAAAAAAGTACCTTTTTTTCCTCAAAGCTATTTCCAAATACCATGTGAAAACTCATTGATGTACTCAAAGGGGGCTAGAAATTCTCTCATAGAGACAGTTTTATTGTTGTTGTTGCTGCTGCTGCTGTTGCAAATGCAGGAGGTTTAAAGGCAAGCATATCTCGATGCTTCTATTCTGAGTCCCCATGGAATTTAAATATATTCTAAGGTTCCCAACTACAGCCCAAATCTAACTCCTGTATTAAGTCTATGACATAAATAATAAAGATACAGGAAAGGCAAAGAGATTAAGAACAGGAAACTCCAAAGGACAAACAGAAGAGGCATTCCACTGCTGTGGACACCAGAGTAACTTCCCCGGAGTTCCTTGGGAATAGGAATAGACTGTACCAAGTGGGATTAGACCACATCATAAAAGGATAAAGATGTAAGCTGAACACTGAGAATTGGGAAGGAGGAGCCTATGGACGGAAGGAAGGTATTCCACTTTTAACCTTCCAGACTATCGTCTGGAAATAGACTCTCAGGCTATTACTAAGTCAAAATGTGACACTTGAAATTCTCTCATACTTACAAATTTATCTAAGAATTATAAAAAAAAAAAAACAACTCAACTTAGAGAGTTAGGTGATAGTGTTCAGACTTTTCAACAACTTCAAAGTGCTTTCAAAACAGAAGAAAACTAGCCATGCAGCAGTTTAGATTTTAAACCATTCAAAGCAATTGTTAATGGTGCCATAAGAAAAGGGTGCTCATTTATGTGGTGCAAATAATATTAACAAATCATTAGACAATCTGACAAAATATAGACAAGATACAAACAAAATTAGAGGTATAAGGTTATCTTTGTCACAGACTACAGTGAAATCCAGACCACCATTAAAGAATATTTTATAATGTATGCTCCAAAAGGCTGGGAAACATAGAAGAAATGGATGAGTCTCTAAGTTTGTATCATCTACCAAAGCTAAAGCCAGAGATATAGGCAACTCAAACAGATCCACTGTGTGCAATGAAATCAAGGCTGTCATCAAACTCCTCTCTTCCAAGAAAAATCCAGGACCAGAGAGGTTGGCTACTTGAATGAAGTCAGTCAAGAGCTTCTCTGTCTGCCTGTCCGTACCTCTCCTCACTCACTGGGGGAAGCCATGTTCTAAGGACCATCTATCTCTATAGGTGTCAAGTTGCAAGAACCTGAAGACCTGTATCTTTTCTTTAATTTTAGATTTATTTATTTTTATTTTATGTATGGCTGGTTTTGCCTGTGTGAATATATGTACACCACATGTGTACTGGGCTCCAACAAAGATCAGAAGAAGGCACCAGATCCCCTGGAACTAGAGTTACAAATGTTTGCTGGCGGCAATGTGAGTCCTGAGAATTAACCTTGGGTCTTCTGCAAGAACAGCAAGTGCTCTTAACCCTGAGCCATCTCTCCAGCCTGCAGATCTGTATCCTGACATCAGTGTATTAGAATGAGCATTCCTGTCCTAATCAAACTTGTAGCCCTGTGATCACAACTTCATAAAAGAATCTAAGACAGAAATCTATCTAAGGAGTGGCCAAATTTCTGCTCCTCAAAACCATTCTGACATAATAAGTTTACCTGGTATTAAGTTATTAAGTTTGCAAATAATTTGCTATATGGTATAAAACACATACTCTCTTAAGCTATACCTATGTTACTAAACCATTCTGCCAGGTCTGTAACAGTGCTGGACTCCATGATGAAGGTCTTCTCTTACGGTTTTAGTAAAAAAGAAACAAAATCAAGCTGGCTTCAGTAAAATGGTGGTTAATAAGAAAAAATATAAATAGCTGAGGTCTCCAAGAGCAGAGAGAGCAGTCAAAGCTGCACAGGAAACCATCACATCTAGTTATTAAGTGTGGTCCAAGGGCAATCAAAATTATGGCCAACCTGGTATGACAGAAATTTCAAGAAAAAGTTGTTACTTGGAAGCTGAAACTAGATAATCGGAGAGTGAGGGATGAAGAGCTAGGAAGAAACACAGCAAATTCAGTTATTAAAATTAGCACCAGGACCTGGCTAACCCATGAGCTACACATGACCAGCTCAAATGGAAGAGAGCTAAAAGATAAGGCTTGCAGAGAGAAAGCAGGTCTGAGCTTCCACCCACCCACGACTCTACAACCTTCCAGTTAAGTCAAGTGACATTAGTTGCCAGATAACATAAAATGCAAACTAATAAAGTAAATTTGAACACAAAGAAGTCACTCAACTCAAGTAAAGAGATGAAAAAAAAAACATTGAAGAAAATGAAGACCTTTGGAGACTTGTGCACTAGTGGCTTCAAAATGCTTCTCCTGGGAAAAGAATAGGGAAGAAAATATTTATTTCCAAAAGAAATCCCAAGCTGGGCTTGAGGGCACACACTTAATCCCAGCAATCAGAACACTGAAACAAGTGGATCTCTGCAAGTTCAAGGTCAACCTGGTCTACATAGAAAGGCCCACTCTCAAGGCAGGTTTAATTACTTAAACCCAGGAGTTCAAGTTCAGCATAGACAACTTAGTAAGACTCCCATCGCAGGAAAAAAAATAAAAAATAAATAAAAGGGAAGAGGGGACAGGTCAATGTAGTTCACCATATTAACAGAATAAAGAAGGGGAGAAAAATGTCCAAATCCCAACCTCTGCATGAAAACCTGTCATCAAACTATGAAGAGAAGGGACTGTCTTCTATGTGGCAAAAGGCATGCATGAAACAAACCTACAAACCGCTTCTAAAGGAAAGCATGAATACTGCCCCTCAAGACCAGAAAGCCATGCCCTGGGCTCTCTTCACTTCTGCTTAGAGCCTCTGCCACCGGCAGTTACTAGAGGTGAAGAGGAATAAAAAGGCACGGAAGCCAGGAAGGAGAGAGGAAAACCATGCCTGCGGGTCTTGTGGATGTTTGTATAGAAAACCTTAAGGGAGCTGGAGAGACTGCTGGAACTAACAGGGGAATTCAGCAAGATCTCAGGCTATTGAATTAAACCTTTTAAAGTCAAGATATCTTATTTCATGATTTAGAGATGTTTGCTCTTTCTACAGTTCATGTGAGATTCATGCGGCAGCTTCCGGAACGGGGAGCCCTGTTCTCTCCACTAATGAAGCTAGCCTTAAGGATTTGTAAGAGTAGGTGCTTTATACTAAAAGAGAAATAGGAATTCATCTGCAAGATCACTTTTTTAAATGTATTCCTAAACCTGGAAGTCAACATCCAGAAAAATGAAATAAAAATAAAAGTTACTTCAAAAAGTACAGAAGATTCCAGAGACAAACTTGCAAATTAGTCTAAATAAATGGAGAGACACACTGTGTTCTTATTTGAAGGGTTAGTGTGGTTAATACATCTGTCTCCAAATGTATCTGCAGTTTCCAACACAATAACAGATTCAGCACAGCCAAGTATGATGGCACAGCCCCGTATCGTCAGCACTCAAGAGGCTGAGACATGAGAATCAAGATTTCCAGGCCTGCTTGAGCTATCTAACAAGACCCTACATCAAAACAAAAAATTTTTATAGAAAAATTTAAGTTAACTGCAAATGTTATGTAAGGATCAGAACTTAGAACTATAAATAGACACATATTGGCCAAAGAAAAATGTTGCATACGTACCTCCCTGATCTCAAGGCATCTATTCTAAAAACAGCAGCTAGAACAACGTGGCAGTACCAAAATACAGATACATAGATCAGCACAGACAGGAAAAAAGGACTCACAAACTTGGCCCACACATACACATGCTCAACTAATCTTCAGCAGAAGCACCGAAACCATGTAATGAACACAGGGAAGTCTACCCACAAGGCTGTGTGGTAAAATTAAATACCCAAAATGAGAAGCGTTACAAAAATTATCCACAGACTTTAATGTGATACAGACAAAACCAGGTAGACAGAGATGGGGACGAGAAGAAAATGTTTGCACTCCAAGATAGTAACCATACAGTTTCTTAGACGTGATGCAAAGGCACAGACCAATCAAAGAAGCCGATGAACTATATTGTCCTAATTTCATTTCTACTGCCGTAATGAAAATATCCTGACCGTATGCAACTTAGAAGAGACGGGGATTACTTCTGTTTATAATTCCAGTAACAAACCAAGCATAGAGGTGAGGGAGGCACCAGGTTAAGACAGCTAGTCACATCATAGCCACGGATGCAGAGCAAAGAGCACATTAACACAGCCTCCTTTGCTGGTTCTCAGCTATCTTTCTCCTCTTTTATTCTGTCCGGGATCCTCCTACCTAGGGAATGATGCCACCCAAAATAAGCTAGGTCTTTCTACATCAATTAACAAGACCATCCCCCCAAAGACATGCCCACAGAACCACTCTTATCAAGATAACTCCTCCATCAAGACTCCCTGCCCAGGAATCCTAGATTCTGTCAAATTGACAGTTTAAACTATCGCATGCACCTGATCAAAATTCAAAACTTTTGCTTAATAAAAAAGACATTTTAAAAAAAACAGTGATGAGATGACTGGGATGTAGCTCAGTTGGTCTTGTAATTGCCTAACATTCAAAAAGCCTTCGTAGATTTAATCAATGCCCAACACCACATAGGTCAGGCTTCATGATCTATGCCAGATTCAGCACTTTGGAGGCAGAACTCAAGGATAGAAAGTCCAAGGTCATCCTTGGCTACATAGCAAGGCCAGCCTGGGCTACACAAGACTGTCTCAAAAAGAAGAGTATAGATATTGAAGTTTATTAGTGACATAAAGGAGAAAATATTTGCTGACAAAGGCCCAAGCTTTAAAATACACAAAGAACCATTATAACAGCAAATAGACATGATAGGACTGAATTATGGACCAAAGACTTGCACAGACAGTTTACAAAAGAATATAGGTGAATGGCCAAACTGAACACAGGTAAAAGGTTGTCCAATCACAAATCCAAATGAAAAGTATTTTTCTTGTTCAACTCTGTCAATAAGGGGAGTTTGTGCCTAAATGCTGTTTGTCAGCCTGGCTCCGTGGTACTGCACAGCATCTGTGTCCCAGACCTTCACACAGTCTATGTGGCTTTGTTGCTACAGCAAATCTCTAAGACAGAAGCTATTATCCCTATTTTGCTTATGAGGCTAACTTTAGTCTGAACGTGTCTGAGAACGCACTGATAATGTCTGGTTGGACGACTTGCTGTGCTGTCTGATTTTACGACTTGGTGTTCATGTTCAACATATTTACTCCAGACAAAAAGAAATGCAAATCGTCAGCAGAGGTGTCTCCATGCACTACCATGAACTAGGGGGAGCTTCCTTTGACTTGTGTTTCTAGGCCTGAAACAAACACTTTCTCCAGCCCTTGGAAGATAGCTGCTGGTTCTTGGATATTCAGACCCACACTGAGTTACATGGGTCTCTAGCTTGCACACCACAGATGGGGACTCCTTGGCATTCATAGTTATGTGAATTAAAATCTCATAATAAATAAATATACATTTAATGTCACAAAAATAGTAAGTGCACATGGTGACTGAACATACATATGCATCTATATCTAAAGCAGCAACTGAAAGAGAGACTCAGGCAAGAAAACCAGGAGACTTTCTGAAAATATAAGGACTTATAAAGCTTATGAATCATGTACACTCTCCAGAAACACAAAAACATCCTTGGAGTTAGACTTCAACTAATCAAGGATTAACTTAAAACAGACCCAGATACTTGCACAGTAGAGAAAGAAGGAGCTTTACATAAAATCAGTAAACATAGCACACAAGGTAAGCATAAAAATGCCCAAGAAGCAAAATTTCCCACAAATAAATACAAAAGTGAAAAGATGATTTACTATTAGCTGTGGATCTACAAATCATTGGCTATGTTGAAAGCCAGACAGGCACAGGGAAAGGTAAGAGCCACAGGAACACACTCACTGTGCTGAGTTACAAAACCGTAAAAATATACTGCATTGCCGTACCATTGGGCTACGGCCAAAGATAAATAAAAGTAGAATTATTAGAAACATAAAGAAACGCATATCCGTGTAGGAAACTTAGAATTCAGAAAATCATAAAGAACAAAAACAAAAATAAATGGTAGATAAATCTAACAAAGACGTTCACATTGCAATATTTTCGTTTAATTTTTAGTTATGTGTGTGTTGTATGTATATGTGTCCATGCATGCGTACAGGTGCATGTGCCCATTTGTGGAGGCCAGACTCAATGCTAGATATCTTCCTCATTTATTCTTACCTTATTTATTGATTAAAAAATCTATAACTAAATCTAGAGTTCATAGATTGGCTACACTAACTGGCCAGCAAGTCCCTGGACTCCTCCTGTTTCCATTGACTTGTACAGGGATCACAGACCCTCACTGACATGCCCGGTTTTCCCCATGGATGCTGGGGAGCTGAACTCGGGTCCCTGTGCACTCAGGGCAAGCATTTTATCCATGGAGCCGCTCCCAAAATGTTTATTTAAAAAATACAGAAAAATGAGCATATTTAATTATTAAAATTTTATTTTATGTAAATTATTGGTGGAAAACCCAAACTATGCAGCATAGTTAGAAAATGTGGACAATGTGCTTGGTGCATAAATAAAACTTATGTAATACAGCCAAATCTATAATTACAGCCAAATTCACAGCCTTAAAAATTTGTGCTAAACAAAATGACTGTAACTAAAACAAGAAGGCATTTATCAAAGGAAGCTAGAAATGAAACATAGCAAAAGAAATTTAACAGCAAAAGACAAGAAAGAAAAAGATTGGTTAACTTGAAAACAAATATAAACATCAAAAGTAACCATAATTTAGGGCATGGGAGCTGGCTCAGTGGGTAAGGGCACAACTGCACATGCAAGAAGAACTGAGTTCAAATCCCTAGCATTCATATTTTTAAAAAGTTCAGCATGGTGCACATCCCTGCAACACCACTGTCTGGGGCAGAGGTAGGAAGATTCTTGGAGCTTGCTACCAGCCAACCTAACAAAATGGCAAGCCTCTGGCTCAGCAAGATTGTCTCAAAAATAAGATTTAAAGTGATTAAGGAAGACATATGACATTGGCCTCTGGCTTCAACATACATATGCACAAACGTTCACATGTGCCACACATACATACATGTACACGTGTGCACGCACGCACACAAAGAAGGTAGCAGTTTTCTTTTTTCTCATGATTTATTGAAAAACTCATTTATAACTCTATTCTTTTCTTTTTTGTTTTGTTTTTTCTTTTTGATTTTTTGTTTTTCGAGACAGGGTTTCTCTGTAGCTTTGGTGCCTGTCCCGGAACTAGCTCTTGTAGACCAGGCTGGCCTCGAACTCCCAGAGATCCACCTGCCTCTGCCTCCCGAGTGCTGGGATTAAAGGTGTGCACCACCACCGCCCGGCTTCATTTATAACTCTAGATGTTTAGCATGGTTCTAATTGCTAACAGAAGGAAAGAAAGAAAGAAGGAAAGGGAAGGAAGGGAGGGAGGGAGGGAAGGAGGGAGGGGAAAGAAGGAAGGAAGGAAGAAAGAAAGAAGGAAGGAAGGAAGGAAGGAAGGAAGGAAGGAAGGAAGAAAGAAAGAAAGAAAGAAAGAAAGAAAGAAAGAAAGAAAGAAAGAAAGAAAGACAGACATTCTTAAGGTAACCAATCTCTCTCATCACCACTTTTCAGACTGAACAATCCAGGCACAGATCTCGGAGATAACTAACCACATAAAAACCAATGACAGAAAAGTTGGCAACTGGACATTCTGGGTCCAGTGTCTACACTCTCAACCACCACACATTCAATCCAATAGATATATAACATATATATAACACATATATAACAATATGTGTTAATATGCAATCTTCTTCAGTAACGTCATCTGTGATCTCTGGCTCTTTCTAGAAAGGCCTAGATATCACATGTAATCCACATGGTTAAGTACATATAGATTTGCACTTCAAGCAGCTTTTTCTTTAAACATGTTTCCTCATCTATTCACACCAGTGGCTTTTTTTTACAACTGCTGATATGCCTTGCTTGCTTTTCCATAAACTTCCAGACTTGCTTTAGAGTGACAGAAAATACACCCCACACCCAGCTTCTCTATTTTCAACATTTTCCCATTAGTATAAAGTTAATCCAACTGACTTGCCACTATGAGTAGATCAGTATTAAATCCATGCTTCCCTCAAACATCTCGGCCACCCTTCTCCAGTGCTGGAGACTCGGTCCAGGGCTTCACACAGCCTAGGGAGCAGCTCCCCAACTCCCCTCATGCCCACATCCCCTCCTTGAACACAATGTCGTTTTCCTGCCGTCACATCACTTCTGGGAAGCCACACTACATGTTGTCCCTCTGCCTCTTTGGACCCTTCTTGGCTGACTGTTTCTCAGGTTTCCTTGGTTGACTTTGACAATTTTGAGGAGAAAGGGTCAGATGCTGTGCAAGATGTCTCTCTGCCAGATTGTCTGATCCGTGAATATGTTAGGTTTATGAGCTGGGGGAACAGACTTATTTTTAACCACTAACCTCTCAACTATAATGAGTGCTGATTTGGATTTGAAATGCCTCCATGGGCTCCTGTGCAGGAGGTTTGGTCACAAGTGGTGGTAGATCCAGTTACTGAGAGGTGGTATGACATTGAGGACTCTGACCTCATCAGTGAATGAGTCACCTCCACTGATAACGGGAGTGCAAACTTGTTCAGCCACTTTGGAAATCAGTATTTTTTGAGAAACTTTTCAAAAAATTTAAAATCAATCTACCTTAAGACCCAGTGATACCACTCCTGAACATATGCCCAAAGAATACTCAATCATGCCACAAGCACTCTTGCTCAACAATGCTCATAGCAGCATTATCCATAATAGCAAAAACCTGGAAACAACCTTGATGTCCCTCAACTGAAGAATGGATAAAGGAAATGTGGTCCATTTACACAATGGAATATTACTCAGCTGTAAAAAAAAATGACATCATGAAAATTTGCAGGCAAGTGGACAAAACTAGAAAAAAAAATATCCTGAGTGAGGTAACCCAGACTCAGAAAGACAAACACAGTATTACTCACTCATAAGTGGATATTAGAAGTAAAGCAAAGGATAACCAGACTACAATCCACATCTCCAGAGAAGCTAGGTAACAAGAAAGACCCTAAGAGGGACACATGGATCGCCCTGGGAAGGGAATTAGATGAGATCTCCTGGGTAAACTAGGGGTGAAAGGGAGCGGTAAGGGGAGGGCATGGGACATGAAAACATGAGGAAATGGGATGGTTAATGCGGGAGAGGGACGAAGTGGGAGAGTAATGGAAGGGAGATCTTGATAGAGAGAGCCACTACGGGGTTCTGGTGCTAGGGAAATTCCCAAGAATCCACAAGGTTGACCCCAGCTAAGACTCTTAGCAACAGTAAAGAGTGTACCCGAACTGGACAGCCCCTGTAATCAGATTGGTGACTATCCCAACTACCATCACAGAGCCTCCATCCAGTAACTGATGGAACCAGATGCAGAGATCCCCAGCCAAGTAACAGGCCGAGGTCTGGGAATCCAATCGAAGAGAGGGAGGAGGGAATATATGAGCAAGGGAGGTCAAGATCATGATGGAGAAATATAAAGAGACAGCTGAACCATGCTCGTGGAAACTCATGAACTGTAGACCAACAGCTATGGAGTTTCCATGGGACCAAACAAGGCCTTCCATATGCTGGAGACAGTAGTGAAGCCTGGACTACCTGTGAGGCACCCTGCAGTAGGACCAGGATCTATCCCTGATGCATGAACTGGTTTTTTGGAGCCCATTCCCTATGGTGGGATACCATGCTCAGTCTTAATGCAGGGGGGGGGGGTAGGGGCTTGGACCTGCCCCAACTTAATGTGCCAGACTTTGATGACTTCCCATGGGAGCTCTTACCTGTTGGGAGGAGTGGGTGGAGGCGCTGGAAGGGAGCTGAGAGGAGGTGGGAGGAAGACTGGGAAGATTGTGGTTGGAATGTAAAATGACATTTAAAAATTAAATAAAAGAAAGCAATATGCCTTTTTGGTTTTAAAGAAAAAAAATAGTAATAAGTTAGTATGTATTTTAACACTAACCGTGCTTTGCAGTCAGAGTTCAGAATGGTTCCAACCCAATCTTCTACATTAAAGATTCTCTCAAACTCTCTACCTGACCATCCCCCTGCAGTCCTGACCATCCCTCTGCAGTCTTGACTATTCCTCTGCCTTATTTCCTTTTCAGCCTTTTTCCCACTCATGTCGTAGCCAGTCATCATCTGACTCTGTGCTTCTGCCCTCATTCTTCCCTACTGATTGGCTCTGCTGGCCTATTTTGGTTCTGATCTCTTGGTTTGTTTTCCATACTGGTTTACAGGTTCTCACAATGACTCCTGTAAATGCCAGCCTGCCTCAGTCTCAGCCAGCATTGATTAAAAGGTTTCCGGAACCTTAAGTAAGTTTCCAGGATCTCACAGAAGGACAAGACCTAGGATTGCACTCCAGTATTGCCATTGCCCCCTGGGAGAACAGAGTCAAGATATTCACGCTTGTTAAGCCTCAGTTTATGAGATGGTTATTATTAGCAACTTAATAGAATCTAGAATGACCTGGGAGACAGGCCTCTGGGCGCACCTGTGCAGGATTTTTTGATTGCATTGATTGAGGTGGGAAACCCTACCCACTGTGGGTAACACCTCTTTATGGATGGGATCCAGAACAGTCTCAATGTAAAAGGTAAATGTATGTGCTCACTGTTCCCTTCTCCCTGACTGTGGACACGATGTGACCAGTTCAAATCCCTACAGCCTTGACTTCCCCTCCATGATGAGCTATGCTTTGAACTTTCTTGTGTTGCTTTTGAGAAGGTTCTTTTATCATAGCAATAGAAAAAGAAACTGTGCTGGGTGGTGGTGAACGCTTTTATTCTCAGCACTCAGGAGTCAGAGGCAAGTGGATCTCTGTGAAAAGAGATAATAGCTTAAAAGGAAGTTAGAAACATCAAAAGAAGTAATATATATATANGAAGAAAGAGAAAATTAATCTTTCCATTATTGTGTTTTTTGTTTGTTTGTTTGTTTGTTTGGTTGGTTGGTTGGTTGGTTGGTTGGTTGGTTTTTCAAGACAGGGATTCACTGTAGCTTCAGAACTTGTACTGGCACTAGCTCTTATAGATCAAGCTGGCCTCTAACTTACAGAGATCTGCCTGCCTCTGCCTTCCGAGTGCTGGGATTAAAGGCGTGCGCCACCACCACCTGGCTTCATTATTGTCATCCTTATTAAATTTTTTCTCCCTCCAAGAGTTCATAGTTCTTAAAGCATGTCATTTTTTATGACTTCTCTGTTTTTATAACTATGGGAACACTTTGCTTACGTGTATGTATATGAACTGCTTGTGTTTACCGTGCCTAAGGAGGCCAGAAGATGGCATCCCATCCCTTGGATCTGCAACTACAGATGTTGGGAGCCACCACCTGAGTTCAGGGAACTGAACCCAGGTCCTCCGCAAGAGCAGCAACTGCTCTTAACCACTGAGCCATCTCTCTGGTTCTGACTATATCATTCTTACACGTCTTCCAGAGAATTCCATTCTGTTCCCATAAGAGCACACTAACATGGAAGTCTACATGGCTTTGGGGACTTGTTTTCAGCAAACAGAATATAGTAGAAGAAAGAAAAGGCCAGTTTCAAAACTCAGGATAATTTGAACAGCTCCTCTTCCTCACGGCATCCTGTCCAGTCAGAATTTGAACAAGCCCATGTTATTCTGCTGGGTGGAGAAAGCCTTTTGGCCTAGAAGTCCCTATCCCTGCAGCAACAGTCCGCTGATAGCCACCCATCTGGAATCTGGCCCTCGCTGCTGACCCCTAGAGACATGATATAAGAACCTGCTTGTTGCTTTAAGCCTTCACATGTGAGGATGGTTTGCAGGCAGTAAACTCTTAAGCCATACTGCGACAGAGATCATTTACAAGTCTGAAAATTAATCATTCAACCAAAGGAACTAATCATTTGAGGGTCATGAATATTAGATATGAGACATAATCAGAACCTTTTTAGGAGAACCCTTCTGGAATGTATGACTTCATTGTACATAGGCGAAAAACACCTTATTTTCATTTTTTAAGATTAGTTCATTTGAATGGATTAAAAGCAATCAGCAGCAGCTGGGATTCTTACAGTGCTAGCTGGGTGCAAGGTGCTAAAACACATCCGAGTGGGTCCCAATCTCAGACCCTCACACTCACTGTGGAACTCTGGGAGTCCCAATCTCAGACCCTCACACTCACTGTGGACCTCTGGGTGAGTCTTGTTGTCACTCACTGTTCAGAAAGCTTAGAGTTCAAAAACTGTATATTTTTCAGAAACCTACTTCTAAATCGCATTTCCAAGGGTCACAAGTGGAAGCCTACCTGAACTGAATGAGAGAGCCAGGGAAGAAGTGCAAAAGGAAACAGAGCAGTGCTAAGAAAACAAGTATTAGGAACCGGTGTGGGTGCCACATCCCTGTAATCCCAGCACTTGGAAGATAGAGACAAGAGGATTGATTCAAAGCCATCCTCTGATGTGTAGCAAATTTGTGGTCAGACTAAACTACAGGAGATTAGCAAAGAGAAGAGTAGAGTGGAGTGGAGGGGAGGGGAGGAGAGGGGAAAGGAGAGGAGAGGAGAGCAAAGCAGAGCAGAGCAGAGAAAAGGATGGGAGGGAGGGGAAAAAGAAGAGGGAACTGAGCTCTTGAATTCAGACAGGTTTGAATTCCAGTTCTGCAGCTTCCTAAGGTACTGGAGTTATATATTAGTTGATTTTTCTCTATTACTGCAACAAAACAGCATAACCAAGACAACTTTTAGAAGAGTTTATTTGGACTTATGGTTTCAGAGGGATAAGAGTCCATCAGGGCAGAGAACTGGGGCAGCAGACTGCAGGCATCCAGGCGGAAACAGCTGAGAGCTCACATCTCCAAACCTCACCGAGGAGACAGAGAGAGCAAACTCTAAAATGACGCAAGCCTTTAAGGTCTCAAAGCCAGATTCCAGCGACACACCTCCTCCAACAACCCAGACCTTCTAAATCTCTAAATCTTCTAAATCAGGGCCACCAACTGGATGATGGCCAAGACTACAGGAGACATCTCCTCCAAGCCACCACAACTTGGGAGAGAGGAACATGAATTCCTTCTGCTGTTCCCATTTACCAAACCTCATTTCATCAACGGCCGAAAAGGCTGATGTTTCGCAACCTTGGAAATCAACAATTTTGAGGACACAGACTTCCGAAGGAGTATTAATTTTCAAAACCAGTCATTTAATCTGTCTGACCTCAGGTTCTTCCACTTTAAAAAGGGTTTTGTAAAATGCACCTCAGAGAGTTGACCTACACAGAAAGGACCAAGCACAATGTTGATGTGGGAAAGACATTCAGTAAAGAGAGAGCTGAGGAAAAAACGTTTAGCCGCTCAGAGTCTATTTTTCTCATAGAATTCCACTGACAGCTTATTATAAAGAATCCTTAAATTTTCTACTGTTCTAATGAGTCTTTTTATTGAGAGTACATAGATGTCAGGGATCTTATCTTCTCTCATTATATGTAAACAACAGAAGCTTCTTTTTTCTTCAGCTTAGAACATGTTTAAAAATAGAATGCACCTCAACAAATCACTAGCCTCAAAATTACTAATTTTCCTCACGGCAGAGAACAGAGATCGTCATTTTGAAAACGCTGCAAATAAACAGGAACTTCAGAAGTGAAGTCGGGTAGCTCAAGTCCAAGCCCACTCCTCGTTCCACACTTTAGAATAGTGTTCTCTTCATTCCAGGAATCTTAATAAATATTTGACCACGGTGATGGTGACACATGCGTTTATTCTAGAGGAAACATTTCCAAGTCATCTCTCATCGATCCTTTGGCCAGAGATCGAGAGGAGCTTTTGTCGCCACCATATCATCAGGCTGGTTTCACTCAAGACCCACTTATTGTCTGCAAATGTTGCTGTAATTAAGTCCAAGTGGCCGCTGTGAGGTATCATCATGAGCCCTCTCCAGCCATTAGCCACATCTCCAGGGCTGCAGCTCTTTCAAAAGAGGCCACTCACTCTTCTCTCTCCCCTTGGCTAACCCAGCAGGCTTCTTTCCATTTCTTGAGCAAGAAACTTTCGAACCAAACTCATTTTCAGGCATTCTGCCAACCTTCCCATTTATCCCAATGACCTTACAGTGGTGATATCGTGTCTTGACAGTTTTGCTGCTGAGCTGGGAGGGAAGTGAACTCAGAAACAAGGTCTCTGAGAACAATGAAGATCTGGCCTGTTTCTACTTGAGGAAAGGCAACTGTCACCTCCTCACCACTAACAAAATAATAAAATCTAGAGTAATATTACCTTTTTTAAAAGGCAAAGATAAACTTAGCTGATTCATGTAATTGTAATTGAAAACGCTAGATTTTACTTTGAAACCCATGGTGTCCTACAATTCACCATGTACCCCAGGCTGTCCTCAAACCCATGAGAATATTTCTGCCTCAACCTCCCGAGTTCTGGGATTAAGGCACGAGCTACCACACTCAGCAAGGTTAGGCATTCTGGCACTATCTTCACCTTCCTGCCAGGCAGTGATGGCACACGCCTCTAATCTCAGCACTTGGGAGGCAGAGGCAGTTGTGTCTCTAAGCTTGAGGTCAGCCTGGCCTACGGAGTGAGTTCTAGGACAGGCAAGACTACATAGAGAAACCCGATTTGGGGGAAAAAATCTTCATTTTCCTGGATATTTACAATAATTCTTCTAGCTGAAGAAAACTGTAGAGTCTTTGGGCTGGTAATGGCAGTATCAGACTCATCTATCCAGAGTCCCCTTCACCTTCAAAGTAAGGAATCTGAGAGATGGAAAGATGGTTCGGCACTTAAGAGTTCTTGTTGCTCTTGCACACGACCCTAGTACAGTTCTCAGCACCCACACAATAGTTAACAGCTGTCTGGAACTCTAGTTCCAAAGGATGCAATGCTTTTTTGTGACCACTGTGAGCTCTACACATACACGGTACACAGTCGCATATGCATGCAAAACATCCTTGCATATAAGATAAAAATTAATAAACATTTTTAAAAAGAAATAAGAACTCTGAGTCCCTCATGACAGCCCCAAAGATATGAAGAGGATTAATGGCAGAATGGCTCTAACCTCAGATTCCCCTGCCCAAATATCACTTCATGGAGTCTACCCAAAAGATGAATAAACAACTAGCATGGAAAGGTCTTCAGGCTCTCCTAGCTGGTGTCAATCATAACTCCCTTATTTAATCAGTGTTGCTCACTTTAGGTTGACCTTACTTCTCCTATCCAAAGATAAGAGCATATCCCAAGGGCCAGGAGAAATGGCTCAGCAGTCAAGAGCACCAGCTGCTCTTCCAGAGGACCTGGGTTAGATTTGTAGCACCCACCTGGCAACTTGCAACTATCTGTAACTCCAGTTCTAGGGGATCCAACACCCTCTTCTGGCTTCCAGAGACAAGTGATACACAGACATACGTGTAGGCAACATGTCCTACCTGGATAATAATGATACATCCTCCTGGCCACACTGAACTGGGGACAATTATATGACCTAAGTGAGGTCAATGGGAATCTCCTCTAGGGTCATTGCTGGGACATTTAAGAGGTATTCTACTTTGAGTTCCCAGGTATTGTAAACTATGGGGATTATTAACAAGCGTTAGGTTGCGTTGCTAGGGTTCACCTGTGTGGCACCTAGGAAAATTTTCTTACAATAAGTTGAACACAGCAAACTGATCAAGCATCTAAATCCAACCACACTCAAATACCTAGATTCCAATCATACTGATCAACTGGATTATATTACCATTTGTAACCAAATAAATCTTGCCTGAATCCCAACTCTTCTTGATTCTTTTCAACTATCAGTAAAATTCGAGGACTCCTTTGGTACAGTTTAGCTGTCTATACAGTCACTGACAATATGAGCATCCTCTCCCCTCAATGGCTGTGTTCCCCACCATGTCCTTAGCACTGATGACACTAATAAATTATTACCAACCACTGCTGTTTGTTTGTTTGTGAATACACTGCCATCAAATTCTTTAAAATGCCCATCAGGAAAAAGTGTATATGCAAAGGAAACAAGAAGGCTTTTAAACGCTCATCTATCTAACATAAAACAGCCTGATTGTCAGAATATAATGTCTGTTCCGTTGTCCAGTGGCCCTGGCTGACACCCTCTTCCAAGTGAAAGGATGCTGCTAATGACGCTCATTCGGGTGGAAAAGCATTGCAACGGCCTGCTAAAAAGTCACAGAGCATCTCCTATGCACTGTAAGAGGATACCTTAAAGCCATTATTGGGGCCACGCAGAAAGATAGTAGCAAACCAATGCACTAGTGCCATTCTCCTGGCCAGTTCCTAAAGGCCTACCATCCACAAGACAGAAAAGAGATGCAGAGAAGTTAAGAAATGCTCCAAGAGTCAGCAAGTGTTTATTTGGTGCTGTGGTGTAGAAGGTGAAGTTGAAACCAAGCACAGCAATAATTATAATGATTAGAATTGATGGCGCTGGTACAGAATGACGTACTGAAAGACAAAGCACCCAGTTCCAGCATTCCACTGTCTAATGAATGTCTTTGCAAGGGTTATGATTTGTGGATACTGACAAAGCAGAAGCTTGGCTGTCAAAGCAGCTCAGGCAAGGAAACAATCTTTTCCACTGTATAAATATGCTTATTTGTGTGTACAGCAAGATATCAAACACTAATGAGCCCAAGAATTATTTTTTTAAACTTTGAACTTGAACCAAAACTATTGATTAGATAGACAAATGGTAGATTATAGGTAGAAGATGATTGATAAAGATCAGATATATATATTGATATAGATGATAGATAGGTAGATAGATAGATAGATAGATAGATAGATAGATAGATAGATAGATGACAGATAGAAAGGCATAAATGATAGACATATTGCTTCTTAATTAATTGCATGCACACATGATACTTCCATAGACAACTAGGCATGTGAGATGTTCTAAAAAAAATGTGTGTGTATACAAATACATGGACATGTATTCAGCCCTAATGTTATAACCAAGTCTATACACATATGCAGTTATATACACTGTGTTAGATAGTTTTATGTGAACTTGATCCAATGTAGGGAACTTTAGAAGAGGGAACCTCAATTAAGAAAACGCCCCCAACAGACTGGCCACTGGGCAAGCCTTGGTGCATTTTCTTGATTGATGATTGGTATGGGAGGACCAGCTCGCCTTAGGTAGGATCAGACGTGGGCTGATGTCTCTGAGTTGTATAAGAAGGCAGGATGAGCAAGCCAGTAAGCAACGCTTCTATAGCCTCTGCATCAGCTCCTACCTCCAGGTTTTTGCCCTCACTTCCCTCAGTAATAGACTGCTTCCTGGAAGTGTAAGAGAAATAAACCCTTTCCTCCCCAAGTTGTTTCTGTGTTCTGTGTTTTATTACAGAAACACTAACTATTATATGCACATGTATCACACATCCTATATATCAGAATGTCATATACAAATAAAGAAGAGATTAGTATCAAAACACAAACACACGTGGGAGGGAAACCAAGGGGTGTGTGACAGGGGCCCACAACTAGGTTTTAACTAGTTGCCCTGTGTATTATGTGACATGAAAACTTCCTTCCTAATTTGAGTAGATATATATTTAGCTTCTGCTGTGTGCTAAGACTAGTTAACCATTTGAGTAGACAGACATCAAAAAGCATGCTGCCTTTGTCCTTGGGGTTCTACGATCTAAAGAAGAAAACAGACAATAGTAATAAACACTAATGAAAAGCATTCCAGTTGTCAATTACTGTATAACAAACTACGCTAAAACCTCATGGCTTAAAGAAGAACCATTTTGTTATATATACAATTTTGAAGATCAGACATTCAGGCTGATTCCAGCTAGGTACTGAGTTCAGCTCTGTAGCACATGATGTAGTTAGAGGCTACAGGCTATTCATTTCACAGATGGGGTATATTCTAGAAGATCCAAAGTGGCTTACCAACACAGTGTTAGCAGAAATAGCTGAAGTAAAGGACTCACTGAGGGCAGTTGATCTGAGTGCCTGTATGGGCACTTTCTAGTACCAACAGTGTCAGGGCCATCATGCTTTTTGTTCAGTAGTTCAAGGCTCCAAAAGTCTAACAAGAGAAAAAGAGGAGGCAGGAGCTACCAGGCTAGTAAAGCCTGAACTCACATCATTTCTTCCGTGTTCTCTTGGTCTTGTAGCCATAGAATCTGCACAGATCTAAGGGATGGCCACACGGAGGATCCCATATCTTTCTCATGGGAGCAGAATGTACAGACATACATAATCTACCACAAATCTCTCTTGTATTAAACGCCATGATAGATGAGAACAGAATGCCAAGAGAAGGAGCTAATTTAGAGTACTTGGGTAGGTGACTGTCTATCTCTGGGTCAGTCATAAATATAAAAATCATCCCAGCTCCATCAAACCACAAATATGACCTGTCCTCAGCATCATCTTTACAAGAAACCTGTCTTAGTGAATATTTTTTAAAAATTACAGCAAAGATGTTGTGTATTTTCCTAGCTCTCTGGAAAACAGGCAAACACTTCAGAGCCACTGAATTCCTTCTGTTCTCTGAGGAGCAAAATAAATTATATCCCAGAGAATTTATTTAATGACATGGAACAGCAAATTCCACTCTAAGATCAAATACACTATCTATAATAGTACAACAAAATCATAAGCAATCAAGCAGAAAACTTTGTTACTAAATATGAATGATTTTGTAAGAACAATTTGTCATCATAACGGATGAAGCATTAGGTGCTTTGAAATTGCCATAATTTGCATTCACTTTCTGTTAGGAAAGTAAATATTTTAACTAAAACTATCTATTTATCATAGAAATTATATAGTTGGTATGTGTGAATGGGGATCACCATAGAAATGTCTGCAGTGTGCCTGCTGTGGTCTATCCATGATGCTGTGCTTTCCCATCTATTTTGTGCCCTTCCGCCACCCTAGTAGAAGAACTCAGCAAATATTGTTTCTTAAAGGCTTGAGACCTCTTTTCCCCTCAGTTCTGAATTACTATCACAGTCAAGATTGCATTAGTCTCTCATGGACTAGGAAAGCAGCTCCCTTCTAACCTTTTTGAGAGGCTGACACATCTGACCTTCATGGTCTGGTTCTCACCATCTTCTCCCTGGCCTGGAGGGATGGCTCAGAGTTCACACTGCTCTTGAAGATGACCATATTTGGTTCCAGCACTCGTGTTGAGTGATTCACAACTGCCTGTAATTTCAATTCCAGGGTATCTGATGCCTTCTTTTGGCCGCCACAAGCACCTGCACACATATGCACATGTGCACACACACACACACTTTTTTTAAAATGAAATACATATCTAATTAACCTTTCTAGCTGCCTTCCCATTGTCTTTGATAACACACATGTCATGTCATGTGACCCTGTAATTTTGCCCATACTGATCCTTCTATCTCCCAACCCCCCACACACCCCAAGGTTATCCTTCAAGCCTCATCTCAAAGCTCACTCCTCTTCAGAATCTGTCCTCCATTGTCATAGGCTCCTCGTTCTTGGATCTGTCACAGCCTGGACCACAGAACATTCAATCGCCCACTTATTATCTGTCCCCAGCCTCCACCTTGGCCTGATCTGCCATGGGCGATGGCCAAGTGTCATCTTTCTTTTCATCCCAGCAGATGCTAGCCTCGGATTAGTACCCCCTGGGCAGGGATGAGTGCCTCCTCCTTCTTGCCCTCAGATACTTTCTAGAAGGCTGGTTTACTGGCTGAAGAAATGTTTAGAGTTCTTGTGACCGCCAAAGGCCATGATGTCGGTGAGAAGGCAATGAATAATCATTTTTTAATTTTCAAGTTCACTTTAGTGTTTTTGTTTTCCCTATTAAGCAGACGAGTCTTCACACTCGTTTACTGGCCTTCATCTTGACATCTGCTGCAGTCTGCCTGGCTTTACTTTTTTAAGCTACAAAGCTTGGTTGTTGGGCACTTGCCAGATACAAGCCTAGCACTCTCCACCCGCAACACTGGCTTTTTAAGCCTGTGCTTCTGTGGTTATTTCTCCTATGGCCCCGGCACCAGATGAGACAAAGACATTACAAAGTAGGCACGCTTAACACTGGTCCTTCAAGTACGCTCTTTAGTCTTTCTACCAGCCTCCATGTCTCCATGCAGGAAATGGACACCGCACAGAAATAAAACCCTCACGGCATTCGGGCAACATCTTAGAGCGTCCAGCCCAGCAGAGTCCATGTTCTTCTCCCCAGCTCCAGACAGATTGTGCAGCAGGAAAGAGGACTGGATTTGCAGAACAGCAGAACAGGGGTCAGCTAGGGCCCTCCCCACAGTGCAGACCTAGGTGCCACTGTGACACTGACTTTTCCTGGCCATTTTCAGACTAGGATTTGTGATGAGAAACCCCTGTTCTGAGGCAGGATGGGTGGTACACAAGGGACACTATGTCACAGTAGGTAACTGGTCTCTCTCCCATGCTTGTTCAGCCTGGCTGAGCTGTTACAAAAGGCAGACAACTTCCCGCCACCATCGTGGTGGTTGGCAGCAATAAAAAATTTACCTCTCCTCCCGGAAGCTTGCCTTCCACCCTGACTGTGGCACCTGGCAAACCTTGACAGTCATAAGAGCCTCCGACAGAAGGGAAAGCCTGGGCAGCCCTCTGCAAACTGAGACTTCATTTCCATATGGAGAATAGCTCAAACCAAGCTAGGAAGTCTAGGAAGGTATGTTGGGGTGGGGACGGCTGTAGGGAAAGTGGAAAACACCAGCTGTTGGGACTGGAAGGGAACTAAGAGATTGGTAGCAGCAAAGAACCAGGTGTCCAGTGATGACGTAACAGCAAACAATGGGTTGGGCAGGGCTCCTGCTCTCCTGTGGCTCACAGACAACACAGGCTGAAGAAGGGGATCGAGTAAGAAGCATGTAAGTCAACACATGAAATAATGTCAGGCTGTACAGTGAAGTACTCGGAGCAGGTGCTGGGATGGCGCGAAACGGGCCGAGCGGGCCCTTCTTCAAACAGGAAGCCTCACGAAGGAACTGTGATCTGACCTGCAAGGATGCAGCTGTGTGGAGAGACGGGAGGAATACACTAAGCTGAGAGGGAGCAAGCAAAAGGCAGAAGAGAGGCTCTTTTCTGGAAAGTTCCAAATGTCGGTGGGAAGAAGTAGAGCTTGGCAGGGAGTGAAGGGGAGAAGGAGACAGGACTGAGAGAGGCCACACTGAGCATTCCAGACTAAAGTGAAAAAATACAATTGTTCTTTAGATGGGATCACAAACCACTAGAGAGAGAAGGTGAGATTGCTTGGTTTGTAATGCAAGCCCAAGGACCTAATTTTGATACCCAGAACCCATACAGAAAACTCAACATAGTCCATGCTGGTATCCCAGTAGTGGGAAGGCAGACACAGGAAGATCCCTGGAGTCCGCTGGCCCACAGCCTACCTACTGCGTGAGCTCCAGGCCAAGAGACCCTTGGTAGCCAATTACCCAACATTGTTCTCTGGCCTCCACATACATGCGCAGACTGCATGTGCACTCATGTGCACACACAGTTGTGAACACTTAAACATGAGCTTAAATCAAACACCATCAGCAGAGAGTCCCAGGCACAGGAGAGAGACGCATCTTACCTCACTCCTTGTAAGGTCATTCTGGCTGGTCTAGGGGGGGATGGTAGACGTGGAAAACATATTTACAACAAGATAGGGCTCGGCACCGGACTGAAATCTCAAGGTCCAAATCAGGAGCAGAAGGAGAGAGAGCACAAGCAAGGAACTCAGGACCGCGAGGGGTGCACCCACACACTGAGACAATGGGGATGTTCTATCCGGAACTCACCAAGGCCAGCTGGCCTGGGTCTGAAAAAGCATGGGATAAAACCGGACTCGCTGAACATAGTGGACAATGAGAACTCAAGAACAATGGCAATGGGTTTTTGATCCTACTGCAGGTACTGGCTTTGTGGGAGCCTAGGCAGTTTGGATGCTCACCTTACTAGACCTGGATGGAGGTGGGTGGTCCTTGGACTTCCCACAGGTCAGGGAACCCTGATTGCTCTTCGGGCTGATGAGGGAGGGGGACTTGACCGGGGGAGGGGGAGGGAAATAGGAGACGGTGGCGGGGAGGAGGCAGAAATCTTTAATAAATAAATTAATTTAAAAAAAAAGATAGAGCTCAGGCAAAGGGCCTCAAAGTCCAGCAGCAACACTGAAGACAATGCATGGACAATGGTCAACTTGTGAAAACTAGGACTTGTTCATTGATTAGACTTCACTGGAGGATCAGATGTTTCACCTAAACCTATCACTTGAAGAGTTGCTGGCTGTGAAATTCAGGGAAATTCGGGGCTGGGGGATGTGACTCAGTGGGGGCATGGACAAAGTCTCGGGCTGAACTCTAGTACCACACAGACCAAGTGTGATGAAGCAGGCCTGTTATAGCAGCACTGGAGAGGTGGAGGCAGGAGGATCACAATTCAAAGTCATCCTCAGCTACATGCAGTGTTCAAGGTCAGCCGGGGTTATAGGAGACTAGTCTCAAAAGAAGAAACAACTGAGAGAAATTCTAAAAACTGAAATGATTCTAAGTGGTAACAGATGAACTCGCTTGTCCTCTCTGTAAGCAGGAGCCTGGGAAGGCTGCAGGCCTTCCCGGGCTTTGTTTTTAGGATGTCGGCAAGTGGACCCCATCTCCTTTAGGTAAACAGGAGCTGGGGGAGGCTGGAGGTGTTCTTCGGTTTTGTTTTTCTGATGTTGGAAGTGGAATAGCAGCTCCTGTAGTAACCAAATGGAGTTACTGAGCACAGTTCCTGGCCTGTGTCAGCCCGCAGTGAGTACTCCTCCGGAGTACTTGAGATTAGCTATGACATTCTTTTCAGCCTAATCCACTGTAAAAACATAAGGTTTTCAACTGTCTGACTAGCCATTTTTCTAATACATGTCAATAAGTTGCATTATTATTGTACATGAAAAACATAAATTCTTTTAGAAGACCCATTATTCTATTTCCTTCCTTCCTTTTCCCTTCCTTTCTTCTGTCCCTTCCTTCATTTATTCCTTGTTTTTGTCTTTCTTTTTTTTTCTCTTTTTCTTTCTTCCCTTCATTTTGTTAAGACATGGTCTCATGTAATCCAAGCTGGCCTCAAACTTATAATGTGGCAAAGGATGGCCTTGAATTCTTGGTTCCCCCGTCCCATCTCCAAGTGCTGGGGTTACAGCCAAGCACTTCCTCTTCTGGCGGCCATGGCTGTTGCTGCTTTTCCTCTTCCTCCTCCTCTTGTTCCTCCTCTTTGTATTGTCTCCAGCTTTCATAATTAATCTCAGTGGATTTTATTATTTTTTTATCTTCAGAAATTCTTAAAGTGTCTCAAGGTATTACCTCATTATGTCACTGTATGCCAATTTAATGACATGGGTTAAAGGGTAAGCGTGGGTTTACAAGTACCCACCATGGGTAAGTTAGCACTCTGTCTCTTCCAACGATATTTGCAAAGCTGGTTCCTCAGCAAAAGGAAAATTACTGTCCTACCTATTTGTGTAATCCCAGGCCAGAAGAACACAGAGGCACAGGAACCCAGGGGTCAGTGTTAATAATTCCCATGTACCTGGTGCTTGGGAAATGGAACACCTTCCCATATCAAACTCCATTGGGGGCAGAAGCTGACTGGCAACAGGGGAGTGTCCCGGTTCCCATCCTGTGACAAATGACTTCCGCTTAGGGACGACGAGAATGAACAGTTAGCTTAGAACCCTCTCTTCTGACTTTGCACCGTGGGCAAGCTTCTGTAGAAAGCTTCTATTTGCTGTATCTCCTGACATTCTTACTGGAAGACCCAAATCTTCTATAATCTTTGGAATTTCTGGTCTAGCACACTCATCACAGAATCACACTTAATGCCTCAGGGAGAAAAACTATTTTTTTTTCCCCTCAAGGCTAGCAATGTGGAGGCTTGTTTCATCTCTGCTTGAATATTAATTTCCTATTTGGTTTCCCTAAATAAAAGCAAAGACTCTCTATACTACATCTAGGGAAATAGGAGATGCAATATGGGTTGACACCCACCCACTTAGATGTACATATTTGCTTTATTTCTGAGCGTGCCTATCAAAAAGACGGGCAATATTCAACTGCTGATAACCAAAGAGCCCGCTCTTCTAAGAGAAGGCGGCAGTATAATACGTTTCTCAGGTTAAATACCTTCTCTCGCAGTGACTGTCATTTAAATTCCTGCCTAGCAAAGGGATTTTTATGGAAGGTTAATGCCTCCTGTAACATTTATCCTGGATGGCGGAGCTCATCACTTAATTTTCTGGGCTTTATTTCTGCAGTGTTTTAGAACGGTGTCTTCCTGCTAACAGTTTGCCAGTAAAGAGCCAGTGCATAGCAAGATGGTCTTTATTCCTCAGTTCAAGCCCTGGCTTAATGAAATTCCAAATCTCTACGGCAGGGGGGCTGGGGGTAAAACCGTGAAGGCAGGTCCAACACAAGCTTTGGTACTCCTGCTTGGGACTGGGCTATGGAAGATTAGCCAGGGCACCAGGCTCTGTTGAGAAATAAAGGCAGTGCCCTAAGTCGAGGGTGATGTCGACTGCAGTTTTTTTTTTTTTTTTTTTTTTTTGAAGGATCTTCAGATGAGGAAGCCTTTTCAAATTCTTCTCCATTTGCATTTGAACTAATTTGCCTCTCTAGAATTTTCCCAGTTCTCTGTCACCACTTTGACATTTACCATGGCATTTGAATGCAACATTTTCTTCCCAGTTAGTTACCTAGCCACCTTTCATCCAATTGTTAGCAAACATGTTGATGGCTATGACAGACTGTATCTTCCAAAAAATGGCTCCAGGCAGCATTTCTAGTCCCACACGCTTCCCATCAAGGGACTGCGTCCAGGCCTCAGAAGGCAGCTCAGTCAGTAAAGTGCCACACACAGGCACAAAGACCTGAGTTTGGATCCCCAGCACCCATGGGAAAAAAAGTCAGACCTTACAGCACACTCCTGTGATCCAGTGCTGGGGAGGTAGAGAGGATCCCTGTGTTTCCAGGGCCAACCAGTCTAGCTGAATTGGTGAGCTCCAGGTTTGTCCAGGGCCAACCATTCTTGCTAAATTGGTGAGAGACCCTGGCTCAGAAAACAAAGTGGGGCCAGAAGGATGGCTCAGCAGCTGAGAATACTTGCTGCGCTTGCAAGGGGCCTGGTTTCGTTCTAAGCACCATGTCGGTAGCTAGCAAACATCTGTAATTCCAGCTCCAGGGAATCCAATGCTTTCTTCCGGCATCCATCAGTACTTGAATACACACACACACACACACACACACACACACACGGAATCCAATGCTTTCTTCCAGCATCCATCAGCATTTGAACACACACACACACACACACACACACACACGTAAATCTTTTTCATAAAAAATAAATAAGTATGGCAGTTTCTCAGAAAATTGGGAATCGACCTACCTACCCCAAGATCCACAATATGCAATACCACTCCTGGGCATATACCCAAAGGATGTTTCACCATACCACAAGGACACTTGCTCAACTATGTTCATAGCAGCTTTATTCATAATAGCCAGAAACTGAAAACAACCTAGATGTCCCTCAACAAAAGGATGGATAAAGAAAGTATGGTACATTTACACAATGGAGTATTACTCAGTTGTTTAAAAATAATTACATCAGGAAATTTGCAAGCAAATGAATGGAACTAGAAAAGAACATCCTGAGTGAGATAACCCGGACCCAGAAAGACAAATATGGTATGTACACACTTACAGGTAGACATTAGCTATAAAATAAAAGAGAAGCTAAATAACAAGGAGAGATCAAAAGAGGATGCATGAATCTCACTGTGAAGGGGAAATAGAATAGAAATCACAGGCAGACAGGGAGAGAGGTCTGTATGGGAACAGCAGGAATCAGGCAGGGGAGGATGGAGGGAGAGATTACTGGGAGAGACAACTGGAATCGAGGGGCATCTCTGGGAAGACCTAGAAACATAGTGCAATGGAAACTCTCAAGAATCTCTGTGGGTAACCCCAGCTAAAACTTCTGGCAAAGGGAACTACAAAGCCTAAACCAGCCTGTTGGGAAAAGCTTCCATTCTACACAATCCCACAATAAACACACAGAAACTATACTGTATAGCCAATACTTTAAGCATATTTCTAACTAGTTATTTTTTTTTACTATTGAAATTTATTGAGCTCTACATTTTTCTCTGCTCCCCTCTCTGACTTTCCCCTCCCCCCTTCAACCCTCCCCCAAGGTCCCCATGTTCCCAATTTACTCAGGAGATCTTGTCTTTTTCTACTTTCTACTTCCCATATAGATTAGATCTATGTAAGTCTCTTTTAGTGTCCTCATTGTTGTCTAAGTTCTCCGAGATTGTGGTTTGTAGTCTGGTTTTCTTTATGTTTAAAAACCACCTATGAGTGAGTACATGTGATAATTGTCTTTCTGTGTCTGGGTTAAGTAGTCAAACAAACTCCCTCCTTCTAGCTAGTTCTTATATCTTTGGTTAACCCATTTCTATTAATCTGTGTACTGCCACATGGCTTTGACTTACTGGCAAGATTCCAGCGAGTCTGTCTCTGGTGGCAGCTACATGGCTTCTAGCTAACTCCTCCTACTCTCTCCTCCTTTATCTGCTTGAAACTCTTGCCTTGCTAAGCCACTGGCCGAAATAGATTTATTCATTAACCAATAAAAGCAACGCATATACAGAAGAACATTCCACATCATTTCCTCTTTTCTGTTTAAATAAAAAAAAGTTTTAACTTTAACATAGTCAAATTACATGTAACAGGTATCAAGCAAGAATTGCATTTACAATATTTATATCTACTTTATCTTTTATCATAATTAAGGAAGGCTATAATTATAACTATCTATTCTTCAACTCCATCAAAGACTCCAGAAGGATATAATATTACCTAAGTAAGCAGAAAGTACATTGTAAGCTTCCAAAACTCTGGAATTGACAGGCATCTTGCTGCCTGGACAGTCACCCAAAGTTCTTCTGTATCATTGGAGCATCCATCTTCAGCCTACAGGCCTGTAGTATCCAGCAGACTTTTTCATGAAGCAGGAAATTTCAAAGACAGTTCCACCTATACTGGCAGTTTGTCAGTAACTTTTTTTCTGTGTCCTGCAGAATATCTGGCAGACTCTTTCATGAAGCTGGAACCCTGAAGGACCATCTCACCTTTAGGCAACATCAGCAGTCATTTTTCTGTGGGTCCTGCATGTCCAGCTCATACAACATAACATCAAGCAGTCCAGGCAAGAGCATTTTCTTGCCCAAATGGCTAACCAACTCCATAAGGAATCTCTTCACTGTCCATCATCCTCTTGAAGTAGATTGGTGCTGTCAGGGGCAGATGTATCTCATTGTCATGAAAATTCCTAAGATCCTAAAATATTTTAAATGCCATATTCTGAAGGTCTCTGAAAGATTTGAAGAATACCTATCAAACTGAAATATGTTTCTATATATCTAGAAAATCTAACTAACATGACTGCAAGCTTGACTATTGTAGAAGATTATCTATTAACCTATATTTCTCAATTATACATTATACTTTTAAATGAGTTTCATAAACACAATACCTTAATCAAGAGCAGATATATATACACATATATTTATAACAAATTTGTATCAACCTTAAATTTTATCAATAAACCAAGATCCATACCAATGCAGATATTCATCTCTATAGCATATCCCCCTTTAAATGTTAAAAAAAATATAAACAATCATTTAGGGAATTTGGGCATAGTTCTCTCCAACTTTCTTCCTACTCTTTGTTGGGCAAAGTAAATTTTGAGGGGATTCACGGAGATCTTTCAGGGGATCTTGGTCCATCAAACCACATTAGCCTGAAAGAAATCCACAGGTTCTCATCTTCTGTGGAAACAAAAGAAGAACTTCTGGCTGATTGATATCCATGGGAGGCCTGCCCTTTTCTGAAAAGAAACAGAGGAGTGGATGGGAGAGGGGAGCACTGGGAGGACAAGAAGGAGAGAAAACACTGATCAGGGATGCAAAAGTAAAAAAAAAATCAAAAAGACACCCACACATACGGTACCTACACACACAAGACCAAGTCTATTTACCTCCCCTTTGCGCTTGTACCTAATTGAATGTGATGTATACAATAAGTGGAGAATTATTTTGGGAGGCAAGAGAAACATAAGCAACTGACTGTTTTCGAGGATTAGCCGGCAGAAGCCAGCCACCAGGCTGAAAAGGCTGAAGTCATTCTATATGGACAGACTATACACAGAGGCCACATGACAAGACCTGGGTGGGGTAAGCAAACAACAACCAACCCCAAACAGAGGTGGCCCCATATGAAATATCAGATCACGCCACTTCTCAAGCTCCGAGTCTTCTACCTGAGGACCTGGGTGACATGGAACAGAAACGAACCGCCTCACTCTTTGACAAGCCTCACAAGGGGTCACTCCATGCCACTCTTGGCGTAGCCTGTATTTCTACAGCAATGGCGTTAGCACCTGCCTGCTGAAGTATCTCTTGCTCACTAGCAAAGTGTCCTCAGGTGCACCCCAGCTGGTTTCTAGCGACAGTCCCCAGCTGCCTGGTTTTCAGCAGTGTCGGTGGCATGAAAGGAAGGAGGGGTGTGTGATGTCTCCAGAGCCAGGGGCTTTCTTTGGACCCTGGCTAAGTTAAGGAACTCTCTGGGCTTTACTATATCATCTATAAAACAAAGAAACGCGATATGGGAAGGTCTTACACAAAGCAGTAATTTGACGACTCTATCTGTTACTGCTAGGGATTCTTTCCATGGCATGTGTCCTCCAGAAAGTCTCACCCGGCCCAGAACTTCTCCCTCTCCGTGTTCAGAGTCATTCCTTTACACTCTACCTAACATTACATCCAAGAAAACCATTATTACTTCTGTAACAGGACACTCTTAACTGGGTCATTGCCTAAGGCTCAGACACTGCTGGCCATTGTTAAGCGTCATCACTCCCCAGCTAGCCTGGTGCTCTTGGGTTACAGGTTCCCACACATCTCCCACAAATACACATAGGAGCAGTAGAGCCTTGCTGAAGAAAAATATTTGAAACTCTGAGCCTCCCATCTCAAATCTCCTACATATTGATATTCAAAGATTTAAAATGTTTTTCTTTCAAGGATCGGGGATGTTGCAATTAAGGCAGTAAACACTGGCATACACTGAAACCTGGGCTAAATGAGCAGACTTGGATATGGTGACTCTTGAGCCCTTCCGGCATCTTCCATGCTGGAGCCTAAAGATGGCTTTCCACAAAAAAAAAAAAAAAAAAAAAAAGAAGAGTTACAGAAAGTATCAAGACCTCTATTCCCCCAGAGAGTTAGCCCAGGGGGAGTCTGGAGAGTTTTTGTCCTGGGATTATGGTAACCTATAAAGTGTTTAGTGTTACTGCACTCCTAAAATGTGGTGACGTCACCTGGATGAGTGTTGGAGCTATAGAATACATGGCAGAGTGTAAAGGTTCTGTGAGTGACAAGTTAACCAGACATGGGCACCCTGGGCCCAGAAAACTCATCATCAGACAGTTTCTGCAAAATTTTCAAGGCTTGGGACCAGCTCTTATCAATAGCTCCCTCCTTCATCCATTGTCATACAGTGTTGCAGACAATCAGGTTTCAGGTGGTCTACCTAAAATCCCTTAGCTGAAGAACGTCTCGAATCCTTGTATCTATTCTCCTTCTCTGGAAGGAAGTAGAAGAGGAAGATAAAAGAAACCCTGAGGCTCGGGGATATGAGATTTCTGAAGAATACCAGGGAAAGGATCCAACAATGCAAAAGTGCCATCCAACAAACTAGGATTCCAAACATTTCAAGTCACATCCAGGGGCTGGAGAGATGTTTCCGCAGTTAAGAGCCTTTGCTGAACTTGCTGTTCTTCCGGAGGACCTGAGTTCGGCTTCTAGCACTCACATCTCATAGCTCACCATCACTTGGAGCTCCAGCTTCAGGGGATCTGAGACCTGCTTCATGTGTCTGCAGTCACATGCACACAAACGGCACACACACACACATACACACACACACACACACACACAATCTAAAATTTAAGTGGTTATATATTAACTTTGGTTTTATGCTTAGATGGTTAGAGCCTCCTTATCCAAAAACCTATTTTTCATTTATTATTATCCATCTCAGATAATAATGATGATAATAAATTAATTACTATGTAGTGGGTCTTAATATTTCAAGCATATGTTGGATCAGCATGACATCCCAAAGACGAAGTAAAGTTGAGGCTGAAAGATGCCATCTTAATCAAATGCTAACAAATCTGATAGAGCCTGATTCAGATAGATCTTACTCCAAAGCTCAGTCTTTGACTGCCAAAGCAGAAGATTTCAATAAGGAAATGGCCTGGAGTGGAATGCTTGCTGCCCAAGCATAAGGACCTGATTTAGGATCCCTGACCCAGGCAAACGACTGGTAGTCATTGACCAGCCAGCATAGCTAAATCAATGAACTCTGGTTCCATGAGAGACCTTGTCTCAAAAACTAAAGCAGAAGGCTGGAGAGGTGGATGAGAGGTTAAGAGTATGTATACACTGCTCTTGCAAAGGACCCAAGTTTGGTTCCTATCACTCATGCTGGGCAGCTCACAACACCTGTGACTCCAGCTGCATGGGATTCTCTGCCTTCTGGGGTCACTGTATTTACCTGCACAAACACACACACACACACACACACACACACGCAGAGGCTTATTTTTAAAATAAAATGTTTTTTAAAAGTGGAAAGCAATTTAAGGAGACACCAACATGGACCTGTGCCCTCCACATACATGTAAACACATGTGCGCATGCACTTACACACACACACACACACACACACCTCCTAAAGAATAAATGTATGCTATAAAGTATTTGTGATTAAATCTTCACTGAAACTCTATATTTATATATACATATATGTATATATATATATATAAAGATTATATGATACAAAAATAGATGATACCATAGATACAAAAGTATTCTACTTTCTCAGTTAATTCTTCCACAATCATGACACCCACACTGAAGAATAAGACATAAAAATATCTTCTTTGTGTTCAGAGTCAAAGACGACTCCTCACCAACTTCCATGACCTTTGGCTATAGGTTCTTCTCAAGTTAAAACCGTCTCTTAGTTTTTCAGAAGTTACATAGTAGAAGTAGTTTTGCCTCCCATGGTCTGGTCTTTTTTGGGGAATGCAACAGACATCATTTTTAAACTGGGCACGAGATAGTCAGATTTGCATTTTAGAAGTATCCCAATGGGGTACTCTCACCCACTCTGGTGGGAGTATAAATTGATACAATCCTTTTGGAAAGCAATTTGGCAAAATGTACTAAGAGTGCTAAAATGATTGACACACTAATATCACTTTTGTAACTATCCCAAGGGAATAATCCTAAAACTGGAAGAGAAAAAGCTTCATACCAAAAAAAGCATTCGTTGTAGCCTTGTTCATAATAATAGAAAAGTGGCGATGACCTCACTACCCAACAAAAAAGGAATGGTTGTACAAGCTTTGGTCTACCGGGTGACATATAACATATAATCTAAATTATATTCATGACAAAGCATCAATAACATATAAAATGGTGATTTACTGATATTAAAGATTAGCAGCACATTAGTGATAGGTTATAAACATGGCCACATATTCATCTTCTGTCCATAGCCAGACCTTTACAACATGATGCAAATGTTCTCTCAGAGGTAGAATTCATTTCCCCACCTCATGAATGGAGGCTGCCCCTTTGACTCCCACTAGTCAATGAAATCCTAGTCCATGAGATTCAAGAGACTTGAAAAGTGTTTGTCCTCTCCTCATGCAAAAACCTTTCTATCATCGTGTGGGGGAAGCCCAGAGACAGCAGCCTGCTGAGTGATGAGAGATTTAAGACCCAAGCTGTCCTGCCAACCAAGATGTCCCCCAAAGAAAGCCATTTCCCCAAGTGGCAGCAAAGCCCAGATGGACATGGTCAGCCAAGACTAACAAAAGAATCACCAAGCAGAGTCCACCCACATCACTGTTCTGGAGAATTAGGACTCAAATACATAGTTATGGTTTGGGAGCCATCTGTTACACATCAAAAACCCACCGTTACAAGTCTGACAAATTTTTAATCTAGGTGTTTATATGTGGTGAGAGTGGAAAAATCATAAACTGTTTCTGGCTTTTGTGTGTATCAAAATTTCTGTAACAAATATAGGAAAATACACATATGTATTTTGGGCTAAAGAAAAATAGATATTAAGCAAAATATTTGAATATAAAAATAGACATAAATACAGCTTGATCACAGCTATAAATAAGACATTTTTTACAAAAATGCTATAAACATGTACCACTAGTTGCCTGTAGATCCTGACACCATGGATCCTTTCAGCTTGTATGGATTTCAAGCTTACTTTATTCTGAAAATAAATATTTACAATTTAATTAATTTTTATCTCATAATATTCCCAGCCTTAATAAAACTTCTTTCTCTAGAATATGTATAGAACTCATTTGGAGATACAGTAAGAAATTAAAACCAAAGAAAGAAAATTTTAAAAAAGCCTAAAATGCCCTGAGGAGAAAGTATGAGGGCCCAAAGTCATGGCAATGATGGTGGAGAGGAAAAAAGAGAGGATAAAGTAGACAGATATTGAGAGAGAATCAATAGTCTTCCATTCCAGAGGTTGTTTCACGATAAAAAGACAAAACATGAGACCACAGGTGGGCTATGAGAAACCCAAAAAAAATCCAACCTAAAAACACTCCACTTGGAAATTCAATTTGATCCTTCAAACCTGTTTAGATCTGACCACTCATAGGAAGAATGGAGAGAAATGCTCTGACCTCAGCCTAGAACTTGAATACCTAGTAGTCCCCAGGTAAGATGGTTCAGGTGATACCAACCCTCTGGACCACAACTCAGAAACTGGTTCTACCCTAAAGGAAGCAAAAAACCCTTGTCAGCCATCAATTCAGGAGGCCTGAGTTACTTGAGATGCTGACCTCCAGAGACACATGAAAACTAATTCACCTTATCCTGGTACCTATTTCTCTAACAAATGCTTGAAACTGGGTAATTTATAAGACTAGAAGTCCATTTGGCTCTCAGTTCTGGGAGCTGAGGAGTGCAAAAACATGCCACTGCATCCACCCAGCATGCGAAGAAGGGCTTCTGGTATACCACAGCATGTCTGAGAACAGCACAGCAGGCCACGCCTACAATAACCCATAATCCCTGAGCCTTCATGACTCAAGCACCTCCCAAAGGTCCCACTTCTCGGTACTGCTGCATTGGGGACCAGTGGAATTAAGGGAACACACTTACAACACAGTTTTTCTACATTTTAGACTCCAATCAGAGTCCATGCCGACCTAGTTCCTGGGCTCCTCCCCAGATCTTCCTTCTGCTTCTTCATCTTTACTCCAGCACACTTAAGTCCCCAGAAACTCGTGCCTCTCCCGCCACACAATATCAGCAAATGTCCTTCCCACTACCTGGAATTCTAGCCTACTCCCCCTCCAACTAGTGAACTTATATTTCAGGTCTCAGTCTCTGCCTTAGCTACTCTTCGATTTCTGCTACAAAAACCTTATGACATAGGCATCTTATAGAAGACAGAGTTTGTTTTTTTTTGGGGGGGGGGGGCTTGCTTACAGTTCCAGAGAGTTATTGTCCATGACTATCATGGAGGGAAGAGCACAGCAGCAAGCAATTAGGCATAGCAGAGGAGCAGTAGCTGAGAGCTTACATTCTTTTCCTCAGTGTAGGAGACAGAGAGAGCTAACTGGGAATCGCATGGGCTTTCAAAACCTCAAATTCCATCCCCACCCCCAGCGACATGCCTTCTCCAACAAGGTCACACCTAATCCTTCCCAAGCAGTTTCACCCTCCAGGAACAGAGCAGTCAAATACACGAGTCATCCTCATCCAAACCACCACAGCCTCTATTACTACTTCCTAGGCCAAGGAAACCCTCCACAGACAGATGCTTAGGGCACTTGGTACAACTGAAATGTTTTGCTTCTTGTATGGTTATTTGATTCACATCTACCTAGCCAGCATTATTTTAATGTCTATAAAGAACCAGGTACTATAGGACAGGAAATCTTTGATGCGCATGTCACTCATTTTCTTTGCACAATCACTTAGGGAAATGAGCTTGGATGGGAAACTGATGAGCATCAACTCACTCACCAGTAAGAGATAATGCTATGAAATAACCCCCAGGCAAACTGGAGCTAGCCTGAAACTCCATGTCTCTGGCTTGGCTTTGTGTGGCTCAAAGTCCAGGATAAGCATCTGTGCTTAACAGCGACCCCAGTGGGGTTGATCTAAGTGACTCTTTGTGGCCTTGAGCTGCTGAGATACATGATGCTACAGTATGGATCAATAATGTGGGGGCTGGAGAGATGGCGCAGAGGTTAAGGGCACTGGCTGCTCTTCCAGAAGTCTGGAGTTCAAGTCCCAGCAACCACATGGTGGCTCACAACCATTGATAATGAGATCTGGTGCCCTCTTCTGGTGTGTACATGTTAACAGAATATTGTATGCATAATAAATAAATAAATCTTTAAAAATAATAATGTGGCCAAAGGCTTATGTGTTAAGAGAGCTGATCCTCAGCTCCCAACACTATAAAGAAGTGGTGGAATACTTAAGAAATGTGGCCTAATGGCCGGTGTTAGGCCATTAGAGTTGAGCTGTCCATCTCTTCCTCTTGCTTTTTTGACTCCCAGCCATGAGATGAGCTACCTTGATTCACTACACACCCCCACTATTGTGCACCACTCCATCACAAATCCCAACGCATCTTGGACTGAACTTCTCGAACTTTGATTCACAGCAAACCTTTCATCTTTTTAAGTTTACTTATCAGGCATTTGTGACAGCTGTGGAGAGTTGACTAGGCACAGGGCATCTGGTTTTGGAGACAATCTTACAAATACAACAGAGAAAGACTGGGAGACCCAGAAAAGGACTGGGCTTTTCTCAAGGTCACACAGAATTCTGTGCTGCAGCTGGATCCCCCAACACAGCCTGGTCTCCGCCCTACTTTGTTTTATGAAAACTCAAGTGATGACCACTGCACTGTAAAAATGAATAACAAAATTCCATCATGCCTTTTGCATTTAATAAATGCTTAAGCCAATAAAAATAAATCTGAGAAGGATAGATAGACAAGATGGTTAATGCTATCAACTTGGCAAGATTTAGAATCACCCAGGAAACAAGCCTATGGGCGTGACTGTGAGAGATTATCTCGACTAGGTTAAATAAAGTGCAAGACCCATCTTAGATGTGGGTAGCACCATTCTTCAGCCTGAGGTGCTGGACCAAATGAAAAGAAGAAAGTGAACTACTCGCCAATATCCACAGTTTCCTACTTCCCAGCTACAGACACAGTGCAGCCAGCAACCTCAAGTACCTGCTGCCAGGACTTCCCTGCCAATATCTTTGAACCCTGTCAAAAAAGAAAAAGACCTTCCCCCTTTAAGTTGCTTTTATCATGGTGTTTTATCACAGCAGCAGGGGGGTGCGGGGGGAAGGTGACAAATGCAATGGATGAGAAAAGCTAACTGTATCTTTAACCGTTTGCATTCAGAAAACACACACCCACGAATATTGATACTAATGTAATAAAATGTTTTGAGAAGAACATTGGGGAATGGAAATGAACCTACGCTCTCTCATTAGATTGGCATAATAAAACATGTTTTTCTTTTAAAAACGAGAAAACAGGAGAACAGAAGACAGGCAAGAAAAGTGCCTCAAATATTTGAAGGGCTTTCCCATCAGATGGACAAGATGGACAACGTGAGCCCCCCGTGTTCTAACATGGAAGCCACTTTTCCTAGAGAGTTTTCTCTTTTTTCTTTCTTTCTTTTTGGATTTTTGAGACAGAGTTTCTCCATAGCTTTTGGTTCCTGTCCTGGAACTAGCTCTTGTAGACCACGCTGGCCTCAAACTCCCAGAGATCCACCTGCCTCTGCCTCCCGAGAGCTGGGATTAAATAAAGGCATGCGCCACCACCGCCCAGCTTCCTAGAGAGTTTTAAGTAGCCACTCGGGCCAACAAGGTATCCGCCTAATAGCGGGCCTTGTATCCACCTTCCATTCTGTCTCTGTCTCCTTGACTTTGGGTCAGACCCCTGCTTGACTCTGCATAGGCATGTTAGTCACTCAAGAAATGTCTGTCTGCATGACCTGCCTCATCCCCTTTCCAAGTGGAAGGCACAGAGACAAGTCATTGTGCTAAACCTGCCACCCTGGATCCCAGAAACAGCAAGGCCATCTAGGCAAGACACATATCCCCACCTCCAGATTTGCGCAGTCATCTGGGATGATGACATTGCACCCTAGAACAGTTTGTACTAGATCAACCAACCCCTCAACCACTTCTTCAGAACACCTCACAGAACCAGGGCTGAGACAAGGACCAACCAGCCCAACCCATGACAGGAACTTCTTAACCATGCTCACCTGTTGCTCCCTGCCCAGATTCCTTCTCTCCTAAAACCTACAATTCACACCAACAACTTAGAGATGAACTCAGAGTCACTGGATTCCTTATTTGTTCCTCTTCCCAGACTGTTGACAACCTCTCTTGTCTCTGCTTTTCACCGTCACAAGTCTCTTTAATTAGGGTGTTGGAGCATGAGGCCAAGCCTAGCCTGCTGGAGCTGTTAGTGGCCCGGCTTTTGCCTGAAATTATGCTCACCGTGTCTCCAACATCCAGGAGAGAAGCGATCAGGTCTACCAATGATGATACACGTTGGGAAGGAAGGCAAAGGGGATACGAACACAGACCCCGGGGACCCAAAGGTTTAAATCCTTTCTGTAACAGCCTATATAGCTTCAATTTCCAGATGTATAAAGTTGGGAGGCTGTTGTGCACATTCAGTAACAGCTTGAGTCTCAAGGACGTATGGCCTTGTCTAGAGTGTGGAAGGTCCCCTGTTGTCCTTGTAAGGAAGTGAGCTCTTTAGCCTCAGAGGTATTCAAGCAGGAGCTGGTGCTCAGTGAGCTAAAAAAAAATTGTGCTGGGAAACAGGTTGGGCTGTTAGAAACTAGAGTGGATTAGGTGACCCCTGAGTTTCCTTGAACACTCGGCTTTCAAAGCCTTTGTTGCCTAAAACCCCAGGTTAATGCGCAGTCCCCGACTGGACAGGGCTCCAGCTTGAGTCTTTGTTTTTCTACTTTTGTAGTTGATAGAGAGCAGGATCTGAGGAGTCTTCTTTTGCTTGATGACTACATTCCTTGAATTCCCAAGATTCCAGTCCCCTGGCCTCCTGGCATTGTGAACATTAGGTTCTTGTGGAGAGGACAAAAAGGAACAGCATTTGCTCTCAGACTCTCATCTGAATAATTCAAGCCAACCTCAGTGAGCACACCAGGCTGTGGGGTTGACCTCCATCCCATTGACAAGACCACTGCTGATGAAGGCTAACAAGGGGTCATTGTTTGAGCTGGAGAATAGCATCCTCGCTTCTGGAGCAGGAGAGCCAGGTATGGGAGTTGAGAGCGAATCTAATCAATGTGTGTCTGGCTCACTGGAGCCAAGTCAGTGGCGGCCAAACACCCTTCCAAATCCCCTTCTTCCTAGGGCCCAGCTCTTGGGGAGAAGAAGAGGAGGACACATTTATTGGAGTTGCTACAGACTCAGCTTTGCTGCCACTGCTTTCCTAACCACAATATAAAGTAACTCCCACAACACAGGGAAGATAAGCTCTTTAAAGAAAATATAAAAGCGTTAGCTTGGCAATTCACCCAAACCTCATCATGAACCATAGACATTTTTGAAGTTTAACAAAGAAAAGCGCATCATTAGAGAATACTGCTCCATCACCATTCTTATGCAAATCCTTCCCAGATACTTGGGTGGAAAATTCCATCTAACACGCAGCAAGAAATAAACGTTTCAGGGTGGAAATTTCAGCTCTACCGAGTGCATTTGTCACTAGTATAATCCAAACGACTCTATGTGCACTGACTACAGAATTAGTATCGATCCATTCACCATGTAAACATCAAGTACTTTCTATTATTACTTGAAATAGCATGCTATCACAATTTCTATTTCCTCCTTCTATCTTAAATAGAAGTATTGCACATTAGCCCTTTCCTTCATGTACTTTTCTGCACAGCTATCTAACTACAGTGTTCAGTGTGCTGCTGAGTTTCCTGCAGACATCTGCAGTATTAGCATTAAAGCACTTTCCTTTCAAGTCATCTCTGATGGAAGACAATGCAACTTGCATTTACCCAGAAACCTGTTACCAGGGCTTCTCTTAGAAACAGGTACGTTATCATTCTCTCTCTTTCTGTGTGTGTCCCTCTTTCTGTCTCTCTCGCACTCTATACACACACACACACACACCAGGGAGGAAGATCATTCTTTTCTGCTTCTCAGTTCGCATTTTGAGACCATCATCATCAGGACGTCTCCCCAGGCCTCTGGAGCCCATAATAGGCCAGGACCCCCAGGTCTCTGGCACTTCTGAGATAGTTGGGGGTAGAGGATATTTGCCCACCCTAAAGATAATATTTTAACTTCAGGTGGCTTTGCTGTAGGAGTTCGGGATCTGACTCCAGGTTGCACTGCTCACATGTCTGGATACACGAAAAAAAAATTACCTTGCGAAATCACTTGTGTTGCTTCAAAGACTATAAAAAGCATGGCAAGAGATGAGTTTTCTCTTCCTGCTCCCGCATTCCACAGCATAACAGCATGGTGAGATTTGGGCTGGATTCCAGACCCTGGAGGGTCAATTTAGCACAAATAGCTGGAAGGTACATATGGCATAATTCATGTTCTCTGGTGCCGGTGGCATTCTCTGGGTACCACAGACATCCCACCCCAGAGCACAGAGCTTCTCGTTACCCTGGCTGTGCCACTAACAGCAGGCCCTGCATGTCACAAGGAGATTCCCAGTGTCTTCAGAGCCCTGTGGTGGCTGTAGTCAGAATACATTCCGCCGCATTTCTGTCACTGGGAATCTGTACCTTGCCACTGTAACCTGCCACAAAGCCAACTTGCAGGATGGGTATAATACCCCGTCAGCATATTTCATCCCCCTTGTTCTCTTCAGCCAAAAAAATCTGCAGAACCTGCAGCTTTTCATCTGAGAAAACATAAGCCACAGCTTCAGTGAATAGGAGAAAGATCTGGAAGCGGCCAGGCACCATCTAACCAGTCTTGGGGCCAAGTTCCTTTCAGCCCATATAAAAAAATAATTAATTTACATGCGTGTTAATACGTGGCAGCTTTGTTACCAAACTAGATGGATGCAAAACTCAAGCAGATGAAATTCTAAAATTGGATAGCTTGTGTTAAATATTCAAAGGAGGGAGAGAGGATATAAAAGAACTGTACACCTAGTTCTGTTTCTAATGTATCTCCAGTTTTCTTTCTTGACAACAGCTATTCAGTCTCTTGAATGCTCAACTGTGTTGACAACAAGATTTTGTTCTTCCCACCAAGCTCACCTTCAACAAGTGCATCCAGATTTAGGTCAGACATGAGCTCACATAACTATCTAATGTACTAACACTTGAAAAGCACCACAGACTCCTGGGTTGGGTTATTTCAACTATAATCATAAAATGTTTTATGGAAAAAAATATAATTAATTAGTTCAAATAAAAGCACTTTCCTATCCTCCTATTGGTTACCTATCCAATCCCCGCCTCCATCCTGACACTTGTGTCCCTCCATGTTTTTGCCAGGTAACCACCACTCATCAGTAAGTGGCCCTCTCTACCTCAAGATGAAATTTTGAGAGACAGTCATTGGCTGGACTAAATTCACTCCCTGGAGTGATTGGTTTAAATGAGATTGAAATGTATGTTTCAGTTCTAACAAATGAAACATGTGGAAACCCATTCAAGAGGCTCTGAGAGATTTCCTCACTCTTAGAGAACCCCCCAGGAGTAAAATCTATTGTTCAATGTTGCACATGAACTTGACCTGAGAGCCACTGACATTATTTTAGGTAAGAGGATAAGAATCTGGGTTCCAGTGGACCTGACCGATTAACTGACTCTGAGGTAGCCCTACCTTGGACTTGTTGAAAGGATGCTCATATTTTCCTCATGCTCGGGGTTCTCAAGTCCAACAAAACGGCGTGACTATTGAGTGAGCTATTGGCTCTGATTGATGAACATGACCCACATCTTCTCCCTTGCTCTATTTTTGCCTCAAAGGAACTTCTTTGCTAAAAATGGGACCATTCATATATTTGAACAGGCATGAGGAAAGATTGCTCAAAAAAGGGGGGGATTATTAACAAATCTTAGTCCTTAACACCTTCATGGGGGAAAAAAATGACCCGATAGTAGCTTGATGACAATCCAAATCCACCTGCTGAGCACCTGCGAGTCTCCAGCCCCTGATACTTCTGAGCTTCATGATGGGCAGCAGCTTCCAATATGGTCAGCCACAGAGACCATGGGTTTCTTCAGAAGAAACCATGCAAAAGCCTAATGGACCAGTCTTAGACCAGAGAGGGTAGGGTCCCACAAGGCCCAAGTCACCGCCACCAAATCACCAGGATACCTTGAAGCAGCTATAAAGATGATGATGATAACCAAGGCTGAGGGGCCAGGCAGTGTTCTACATAACATAAAAACATGAGTCCTCGCAGCTTAAAGAACAAAGCAAGAGGCTTTCACTTGTAGGAAAACATGCAAATCAATAACAGAATGTGCTGTCAAGACAGGGAAACAGCATCAAGGCCAGCGAGAGACTTGTTTTGTAGTGCTCTAAGAATTGTGACTGGGAACAAACAAACAGAAGACTACCTAAATATAGACTCCAGCATCTCCAGGAAGACAATAGAGAAGTGTGTACCGAATGGAAATTGGCCTGTTCTACGGATTCTTCCCTCTCAAACAGGAAGGAGTACACTATAAGCAGCATTAAGAGGAGGGCATCATAGAGGGAAATGTTAAGATACACATAATGGACAAGGATTAACTATTCATACAACTTAGAATTTAGAAATAAATATCTCAATATAGAAACTAAAGAAGGAACTGGACCGGTGGTCTGACAATTAAGAGCATTGCCTGCTTTTGCAGAAGACCTGGGATTGGTTTTCAGGCACTGACATGGCATCTGTAACTCCAGCCCAAGGGATTCAGCATCCTCTTCTGGCCTCCTCATGCACCAGGCATGCATGTGGTGCACATATAATTTCTTCATACAATATATTTATTTTGATCATGTCTTTCTGTTCCTCCAATTTCTCCTATATCCTCCCCATATCCTTATTCACCAAACTTTATGATTTATTTCTCTTTAAAAAAAATCAAAAGAAGTAAAAAGACCTGTAAGTCAAAAATACCCAAAGTCTTTAAAAAAAATAATAAAAACAAAAACCATAGTCTATCATGTGTTGGCCAACTACTCCTGGGCATGGGGCCTGAGCTGGAGTGTGGCTAATATGGCCAATGACAATCCATTGGAAAGCAGTGGCTTTCCCTTTGCCATCAAGGATCAATTGCAAACAGCTTCTTATTTACGGTTGGGATCCCATGTCTATTTTCCCTTCTCAGTGCTGGCACCCCATCCTGCTTGAACCTGTGCAGAGCATCTGTGTGCTGCCTCAGTCTTTGTGAGTTCATAGGGCACCACCAGTCTTGCTGTATCTGGGTGACACTGTTTCATTAGCATCACCCCACCACCTTTAGCTCTTACACTTTTTCTCTTCCTCTTCAGCATAGACCCCTGAGCCTTGAGAAGACAGTTGATAATGACATCCCATTTAGGATTGAGCGTTCCAAGGTGTCTCACTCTCTTCACATTGTCTAGTTGTAAGTGTCTGTGTTCATTCTCATCTACTGCAAGAAGAAGCTTCTCTGATGTGGGCTGCGTGAGGTCCTGATCTATGGGTATAGCAATATGATATTAGGAGTTATTTTATTTCTTTGTTCCCCTAGTAATAGTAGTAGTAGACTTTTCCCTAGACCTGTGACCCACCTAGTCCCAAGTTTCAGGCCACTTGAGCAGTGTCGGGTATGGGTACCATCTCATGGCGTGGTGGTTGGTTCCTGTTGGAACATGCTCAAAAGAATCATATGATGCACGGTAAACAATGCCTTGGGGGAACTATTAGAGAAACTTCAGGGGAAAAGGCAGAGGCCTTTTACCTCAGATACATTTTATTCCCCAGATTGTCCTTAGACATGATTTTGTCCTTTTGTGGTAAACATTTATACTCAATTTATAAGACATATTTATCTATTGGATGCCAGAACATGGCTATAGGACCCAGGCTTGTCAGTGTAACCTGAATCCTCATATGGCCTCTGCCTTGGTTTCGTGCTTTCCCAGATATAACCTAGAGTGTGTGCCAAGCAAATGTATTTAAATTGTTCTATCCTGGGAAAACTCTGGGGAAGGGCTGCTCTGCTAATATTTAGTGTGTGTTTATTGATGTTTATGTACATGTTTTATAGATCATGTTTTCCTGATCATGTTTTTCTGAACTCAAACTACCTTCCTTGCATCACTACTTTCTTTGTTTAGCTCATGTATAAAAGTACACTAAAGGAAGGTTGCCTGCGGTATTAGGCTATACTGCACCCCATTCTTTCAGGTCCTCAGACCCCAGGTCTCACAGACACAGATCTGCACAGGTCCATGAAAGTTGATAGTTTACTCCCATAACACGTGTGCCACTATTGTACCAGTATAGCATGTAAGTAAGTCACTACTGTAGGTCATGGGATGTGTAAGTGGGAGATAATTATGATTACCTTTCTCTTCCAGCATCTTACAGAGTACCTTTCTAGAATTATGAATGTTAGTCAGCAGGGGTGGAGCTTCTAGTTAGGTACCAGCTTGACTTCTCTGTGTTTGATGACATAAGTGTTTTCCACAGTAGGGCCTTACTATCAGGTAGAGGAGAGTAACCAAGAGCCTTGGCAACAGCCTGTGAAGTTGGGGGTGTAGGGGGTGTTCATGTAACCCTTTTGGCCAATGACTCAGCAAGATATAATCCATTCCTGAAATTGGAGGTGTGGCTTAGTGGCATAAAATGTAACTGTCTCCCTTATTATTTGGTGACTCTTTTTAGACTCTTTTGCATATGTATATATTTTAGGAAGCATCTATGGTAGTAGCCTTTTATATAGTTTTTCAAATGCCCCTTAGTGTTAATTGTCTCTCCCCATATCCCATCATGTACCCTTATCTTACATCCTTCTCATATTAAATTCTCCTATTTTAGGTAAAAGTGTTGGTGGAGGCCACTCATTTGTTCCTTGGCCACTCAGACCCAAAATAACCACACAGAAACTATATTATTTGCTATATTGTTTGACCAATAGCTTAAGTGTCTTTCTAGCTAGCTCTTACATCTTAAATTAACCCATTTTTATTAATTTGTGTATCTCTACATAGCTGTGGCTTACTGGACAAAGTTCTAGTGTCTCTCTCCTCTGGCAACTACATAGCTTCCCATTGACTTTGCCTTCTTTCTCCCAGCATTCAGTTTAGCTTTCCCACCTAGCTCTACTCAGCTCTATCACAGCCAAAGCAGCTTCTTTATTCATTGACCAATAAAAGCAACACATATACAAAAGGACTTCCCACATCATCTCTCCTTTTCTATCTAAATAAAAAGCAAGGTTTTAACTTTAACATAGTAAAATTACATATAACAAAACAGGTATCAAGCAAGAATTACAGTTTTAATATAACTACTTTATCTGTTATAATAACTAAGAAAAACTTTAATTATAACTATCTATTCTTCAACTCCATCAAAGACTCCAAAAGGCTAAAATATTACCTAAGTAAACAGGAAGTGCATTGTAAGCAACTTCCAAAACTCTAGAACTGACAGACATCTCACTGCCTGGACAGTCATCCAAAGTTCTGTATTATTGGAGCATCCATCTTTAGCCTACAGGCCTATAGTATTGAGCAGACTTTTCCATGAAGCAGGAAATTTCAAAGACAGTTCTGCCTATCTTGGCAGTTTATCAGTAACTTTTTTCTGTGTTGTGCAGAATGTCTGGCAGACTCTTTCATGAAGCTGGAACCTTGAAGGCAAGTTCAGCAGTCATTTCTCTGTGGGTCCTGCATGTCCAGTTCATACAGGATAATATCAAGCAGTCCAGGCAAGAGCAGTTTCTTGCCCTAATGGCTAACCAGCTCCATATGGAGCCTCTTTGATGCCCATCATCCTCTTGAAGTAGACTGGTTCTGTCAGGAGCAGATGTGTCTCATTGTCATGAAAAGTCCTAATTTCTTAAAACATTTTAAATGCCATATTCTGTAGGTCTTTGAAAGGCTTGAAGATTATCTATCTAATTGAAATATATCTCTATATTCTAGAAAACCTAACTAACATGACTACAATCTTAACTATTATAGATGATTATCTATTAACCTATATTTCTAAATTATATATTACATTTTTAAATGAGCTGCACAAACATAATACCCTAATCAAGAGAATATATATATATATAATTGATTTAAAATTTGTATCAATAGACCAAGATCCATACCAGTGCATAAAATAAAGTAGTGGTTGTAGAAGGAGGAAGCAGGAAGGAAAAAAATCTACTTTTATGTGAAGCCATGAGGGAAGGCTTCCCTGGAGGGTAACACTGGGCTAAGATTAGAAAGAGTTCTAAGCCAGCCCAGCAAGCTTAAAGTCTCTATACACAATATGAAGGATGAGGCTGTGGCACGCAGTGTGGTTACGGGGTATTGTATAAGTGGAAAAAGGAAAGAGATGAGATTAGAAAGGAAGCAAGGGTCCAGTCATTTAGGCTTTGAATTTGAGATTTCAGATGAAAAGTTTGGGTTTCATTCCTAAAGAAGGAAATTGGAAGCCATTGGAGTATCAAGGGGAGGGGCAAGACCTACTTTACTATATTGGAAAGATTGCACTGGAAGTTGGATAGAGAAAAAAGTGAGAAAAAAAATAGCAGGGGAGGATAAAGAGCAGGTAGAAGGTCCTGGAAAGATGTGCTGGTTCTGATCAGGCTGGGGGCTACGCACAGCATGAGGTGCACCCAGATATGGAGCACCCTTTGAAAGCAGAGCCTGCAGAACTTGCTAGGGCATTGAACTTGAGGCCCTGACAGCAAAGAAGGAATCAGGATGTCCCCCAGCTTGAGGCCTGAAAGATTCTGGGGGATGGAAGCACCAATCTACTAATCTAAGAAGCCTGGGGAAGCATCAAGTATAGTGGAGAACACCAACAACCGCATGTGGGACTTGTTAAGTCTGAGCATCCCAAAAGACAGGCAAAAGCAGTAATTAAGACGTGTGCTTGCAAACGCACAGAAAAAAAGAAATCTGAGAGCTTACCTACCTACCAATGTAGAGAACCTCTCCAGTAATTAGAGCCGTGTGTGTGTGTGTGTGTGTGTGTGTGAAGTTTGAAATTTTTACAATGAATCTGTGTAAGTTCTAAATTTACGTAAATATAAGTTAAAGAAGACTGACTGAGTGATGGTTTTCATAAACATTTTTCTTCAAACAAAAACCTTTTCCATAATGCTGTCCTCACCTCATAGACACAACAGAGGCTCAGCTATCTCCTCCCAGGGTCCACTCTTGGCCTCCAACCTTAGGAACTCCACCTCCTCCCTGACTGAGTCACTCTGCAAGGTTCCAGCTCTGTTGTGTGCCTCTCACCCCACATCCAGACTTAACTTGTCCATTTACATGTTTACTTGTCTTCCTACTAGTATATACCAAGGAAACAGAAATCTGTATAGTCATCTCCAAATAATGGCAGGATTTGAAACCATGGATTTCAAAAAGTAAATATTTTCAATTAAAAATGAACTTTGGGAGCAAAAGAAATGGCTCAGTGGCTAAATGTTTGCTGTGTAAGAATGAGGCATGGAATGAACTCAGATCTCCAGAACCCATGTAAATGCCAAGTGGGCTTGATGACCCACCTGTAATTTCAGCCCCAGAAAGAAGACACAGGGGACCCCCACACACATACAGAGCAAAACTGATAGATATATCGATGAGTTCTGGGTTTGATTAAGAGACCCTGCCTCATTGAAGAAGGTGGAAGAGAGATCAATGATGACTCCTAAGATCATCAATCTTGGCATTCAAGTCCACACACATTCTTGTGCATAAACATCCATACATATATGTGCCCTACATGCAGTCAAACAGGCAAATCCATGTCATACAAGGCACAAATAATGAACAGAAAAGAAAAAGCATCCAATTTATCTTAAAAGTTAAAAAAAAAATGCTCAGAATCTCACCCAACAAGCTTCTTCTTTCTTTATTTTATTTTATTAATTTGTTGTAGGTCTTTTGAGACAGGGTTTCATGTATCCCAGCTAGCCTCAAATTCACTGTGTAGCTGAGGATGATGTGAATTTTTTGATTTTCCTCCTCAGGATGGAAGTGTGCGGCCACGCCCTACTTATACCATACTGGAAATCAAACCCAGGACTCCACGTATGCTCAGCAATCACTCCACCAACTGAGTTGCACCCCCAGCTTCTCACAGCTTCTCCACAATGCCCCCTCCCTGCCCCTGCCACTAGCTGTCCTGAGCTACACCCATAATCCCCCAGCGTCTGGCAGGAAATGGATAGGAAAACCGCAGGATCGTGCAATGACTCTAATTTCTCTGGTGCTGTCTCCAAAGTTCAACTTCCCTTCATTTTTAGAATTCCCAACTTTAGACTCCTTCCAACTGCAATCAGGGTGTATTTGGTCCAGAACTTAGCTACAAGCTCCATGCATCCCGTTCCACTCCTCCAACTGCCCTTGTCTAGGCATTACTCCTCTAGGTGCTCACCAAGTCACCACCCGGTACCCTTCCTGACTCAGTCATTGGTTGAACACCAGAGATTCGGACACAGTCTGACAAGACCCTCTCTGCTCACAGTCACATATGAGGAAAAACCTAGGCAACAGACAATCCAAACAGCATGGGCGAAGGTTGCCTCTTCATGTTTTCACAGATCTCATAAGCATGTCAGTGAGCCCAATTCTCTTGTTCAAGCCCCAGTCCAAACCCCAGGTAGTCATGATCTGATAGAGAGTAACTGCCTTTGTGCATTTGGTTGCTGTCTTTGCAAGATGTGGATGTCAGCTCTCTGCCTTCCAAGCAAGAGAAACACCATCTTCCTATCTTGCCTGGCACTAGTGTAAAGCAAGAGTGAACAGATGTGCCTTGCACTTTCTCCAGGCCCTTCTGTGGCACAGAGCTTTTGCTCACACTCTTCCTTAGCTCAGCCCAGGCACGGGCTTGCCTATGTGCCTACTGACCACACTGGTGTAGCTGAGGGCCTGGCACAGAGCCAGGAGCACCACAGGGTCTCAGCAGCCCCACCCACAGTCCAGCCCTACACTCTCAGGCCAGTGATGCCGGTTAGAATTGTCTTCCTTTGTCCCAGTATCCCTCAGGACCAAAGCCTTGAGAGAAGAGGCCAGACCAGTGGAAAAATTCTTGGAGAAGGCTGCATAAGCAGAGCGGATCTCGTCCCCAGAGCCCAGCTCGCGGTGTTCAGGGGCCACCTGCTGGCAGACAAGGGCATAAGTGACTCTGGGGGAGGAGCTGCCTGAGCCCAGGGTTCCTGCACATACACACAGGCACTACAAACATTTTATATACACACACATCTGTAGTTGTTTCTTTAACACTCTGGGGGCCTACCACCCAGCTCCCAAAGAAATACACAGAGACTTTTTCTTACTTATGAATACCCAGCCTTAACTGGCTTGTTTCTAGACAGCTTTTCATACTTAAATTATCCCAGTTCTCTTTAACGACATTGGGTCCTGGGCTTTTTACCTTTCTTTATTCTGCAAATCTTTCTTTCCTTCTCCCTCCGTGGCTGGCTGTGTGGCTGGCCTCTGGTGTCCTCCTTCCCTTCTCCTTTTCTCACTCCTCATTTTTTCCCGTTCTTCTTCTCTAGCCTAGATTTCTCCTCCTCTTTATTCTCTCCGCCCACCAGCCCTGCCTAGTCCTCTCTCCTGGCTAGCTATTGGCCATTCAGCTCTTTATTAAACCAATCAGGTGTTTTAGACAGGCAAAGTAATACAGCAACATAAAAGAATGCAACACATCTTTGCATCATTAAACAGATATTCCACAGAATAAACAAATGTAACACATCTTAAACTAATATTCCACGACACACATACAAACATGTATGTGCATATACAGAGCTATGTACGTTCATACATACATGTGCATGAGGCCCTTTGCTTAAGAATACAAGTACAAGAACATGTCATGCACTGATATGTATCCACGCACTTAGACACAATGCACAGGTACACACATGTATATACAAAGCCCTGGTCCCTGGTTGAATCCCTTGCTCGACATGGCCTCATTTGTAACTTGTACCCTCCCAGATATGCCTAGGGAAGACAGAAGCATCAAAACCTTTCTCTGAGGAGTCAGGTGCTGCTTTCTCCATGGCTCAGAGACCAGCGACCCCTTCGTGAGATTTCGGCTCCATCTCAGCTCTAAAGACACCTACCCGCACATGGCTTCTCCTCACATGGGACCTGTGGTTTTTGACAATTGTATAATGGCATACATGTGGCTCGGTAGTCTAAGCACAAAGACTAAGGGCCCTGACTGACAGTAACATCTGTATGAGATGGAACAGTTCACTAGGTGCTACAACAAGGTGGCCGTCTCCCGCAGCTGAGGCATGAAAACCAGAAAGGAGAGAGGGGATACTTCTGAGCTCTCTGGGCTGTCCAAGCTGGAGCTTACAAAGGTAAGCCTAAATTTCTAAGGCTGCATTCAAGGGACGGGAGCCTCAGAGGCACAGATTTAAAGACAAGGAAAAAGCTACTGTTCGGTGAATGCTGTGCACAGACGTGGCCCATTCCACGTTTTGCTTCACAGTCCATCACCAGTCCCGCTCTGCCCCTCCTCTGTGCCCACTCAGATTTTTCCAAAGATGCACTGCCAAGTTTGAACTCCCCCTGGCTTTTTAACCAGGCAGCTAGCATACACTCTATCTGGACCACTTCCCCTCTCTTTTTCCCATCAACCTCCACTTAATTCAGGACTAACATTGACCACAGGAAACTTTAACATCTTTCAGTGATTTCAGACTCTAAGGACCATGACGAAAGTCTTCATTTCTGTTTCTTCTCCAATATCAGGCTCACCACTTGACCTTCAGTGTCCCTGCTCTTCCCTGGCTGGGTCCCATACCTCCAACAGCCCACACCTTCTCCAGTTTCAGAGGCTTTGAACCTACAGTCTCCACCAGCCATAGTCTCCTGTCTCCACCCGGGAAGCCGTCCTTCCACTCTCTCTTCAACGTCACTCTCTCTTGGCTGCCTTTTCATGCCCTGACATCCTCTTTGTGTATAGCTGTCTATCACACAGAATTTCTGTGGATGCTGTTTGGTGATTTGCCTCTGTCTTCTCTTTCCCTTAATTTCAGAAAGGGCAGGGACCTTGTCCCTTGATCGTACTTTTATGTACAGTTTCCATAGATTGTACATGCTATAATCACTGAGGAGTATCTCGACCAAATCTTACTCCAAGCAGAATCCTCCAGCTCAACACACCCGTGATCCAGAGACAGAGCATGAGGTGGCAGCCCAGGGACAGGAATTAAGGCTAGGACATGACCAGCTACGTCAGTCCCTGTCCTGAATTCAACTTGTCTCATCAACTTGTCTGATCAACCCAGGACTCGGCAGGCCTGGCTGGACATTTGTTCCTACCTCAGAAGACCTGTGCTCTCATCTCTTTTTTGAGCAAAATTTTAACTGCCTGATTGGCAAAGGCGGCGTTTATCTGAAGTCTCTGGTTAGTAGATAAATGAAAAGAAATCAAGTAACTAAAGAAAAAGACATGCAGATGGTAATTTATTTTGTGCACGGATGGGGAAGACATTCTAATAATGATGCCAAGGGCAGAAAGAATAAAGACTGAGAAAGCAGGAATATTAAACTTCCATCCATCCATTTCTGTATCCAATATCCAAAGACCAAGCCACGGGATTTGGGATTGGATAACATCGAGATAGGCAAGCTGCATGACTTGTTGCAAATGCTTGAAGCTTTCAAGACAATAGCAGCAGAACCTTAAACCAAGGACAGGAACTTTCTGCAGCGTGTGAACTCAAGACACTGTACAGGCATAGGAACATGAGGCCAGCCCTGCTGGTCTACACTGGGAAGTGCAATGCTCAAAGCTGGAAGGGGCCTGGATGCAGACTTAGGTGTTTCCTAAAGGACCTCACCAGTGCCCAACACTGAAAGCTTAAGGAATGGTGGGGGAAGGGTAGTCAGTACATCTTGAAAATGGTGACATGCTTGTGTATATCTACTCCTCTCGAGGCCAGCTGGGTGGACCGCTGTCCAGTTGTAGGGTCTCAGCAGCCATCAGGGAGATGCGGCCATGCAAACAGAGCTTGGAGAGCCCCACATCCAAGAACCACTTTACCTCTACTGACCAGAAACCCAGCGACATTTGTTTAGCATTTGGCTAGAGGTGGTTAGAGAAAATCTGACTGAAGACAACCATCCCACGTGCTAGGAGACTTGAAGATGTTGATAGAGCCAGGTGTCCTCTGAGTCCTCCACTGTGTGTAGGTTAGGGGCATTCACAAAAAGAAATGTTTCCTAGCGGACAATGAGGGCTACTGAGACCTCAAGAACATGGGCAATGGGTTTTTGAGCCTACTGCACGTATTGGCTTTGTGGGAGCCTAGGCAGTCTGGATGCTCACCTTACGAGACCTGGATGGAGGAGGGTGGTCCTTGGACTTCCCACAGGGCAGAGAACCCTGATTGCTCTTTGGGCTGATGATGGGGGGGGGACTTGATTGGGGGAGGAGGAGGGAAAGGGGAGGCAGAGGTGGGGAAGAGACAGAAATCTTTAATAAATAAAAAAAAATTAAAAAAAAGAAATGTTTCCACGGGAAAGGGGGATGCTGGCACTCTAGGTATCTTGCTGGAGTGCTTATACCAAAACTGGCCAGAGCTCTAAATTGAAAAGTTGCCTCTGGTCTACTTAGCCTGATTTTCTTCTCTGTAAGATAGAAATAACAGTAAGTCACAGTGAGGA
>NW_026067897.1:18066263-18099864 GCF_014885135.2 Alexandromys fortis
GTGTGTGAGAGAGAGAGAGACTGTGTATGACAGTGTGTGTGTAACAGAGTATGAGTGGGTGAGAGTATGTATGTGTATGTGTGTGTGTATGTGTGTGTATGTGTGTGTGTATATGTGTGTGTATATGTGTGTATGTGTGTGTATGTGTGTGTATATGTGTGTATGTGTGTGTGTGAGAGAGAGAGAGACTGTGTATGACAGTGTGTGTGTAACAGAGTATGAGTGGGTGAGAGTATGTATGTGTATGTGTGTGTGTATGTGTGTGTATGTGTGTGTGTGTGTCTTTACTAGAAAAGCTTATGAATAAGGGCTGACTAGTCCAACCATGGACATATTAGAGAGGCTGAGAAGTTACACTGCTCAGTTCACAAGGTTGGAGGCATCAGCAGTTCTAATTGGGCACAAAAGTCCTAGAAGATTCCTTGGCCATCAGTGCTCTTCAATACATGTTGGAATCCAAAAAAGTTGGAGCCCAAAGTCAGGAAAAGATGAGAGCATGGCTATTGTGCACTCACGGCTGATGTGAAGGGGAGAGGGAAGCGGCACCTTTTCTCCTTGTCCCTCTCTGGCCACTGCGCTATTAACTGGTCCTCTCTAACCTGCATACCACACATTGGTCTTCTCTATCCACTGTGCATCTCGCTGGTCCTCTCTATCCACTGTGCCCATCACTGATCCTCTCTATCCACTGTGAAACCCACTGGTCCTCTCTATCCACTCTGCCACTCACTGATTCTCCTCTCTATCCACTATGCAGCTCACTGGTCCTCTCTACCACTGTGCTGCTCACTGGTCCTCTCTATCCACTGTGCAGTTCACTGGTCCTCACTGGTCCTCTCTACCCACTGTGCAGCTCACTGGTTCTCTCTGTCCTCTGTACAGCTCACTCTGGGGAAAGGTCTGTTCCCCTCAATTCATCTTTCTGAGAAATACCCTCAACAGACCCGCCCCAAGGTGTATTCCTTAGTTGATTCCAGATTCAACCAAGTTGACAACCAAGATTAGCCACCACAGAAAGCAACTTACTCTCCCAGGAAAAGGTACTGAAACAGAAAAGGAAAACTCAGGAGGAGGCTAGCTTCTTCTACTTGGGCTGTGGACAAAGCATCCCACTGGCTTAAGCTGCGACCCGTGACAGGAAGGCCAGGGTCCAGGTGCTTTCAGAAAGGCAGTCTCTGTTGACATCTTCTTGGCTGGAGAATGGTACCTGACCACTGTGTCCTCTCCTGGCCTTGGTGTGCACAGGAAGCTCTGTAGACTCCTTCCTCCTCTAAAGGAGCACAACTATGGGATTAAGGCCCCATCTTGATCTCACGCAGTCTTCATTTCCTCCATAACACACTGCTCCAGTCCATTCACATCGCCACACTGTACACTGAGTCTTCAACCAATAAGGACTTGGTGGAGAGTGGGGGGAAACTCAGTTCATAATATAGACCATGGAAAGAATGCATTAAACTCCAGAGTGAAGAGAGACAGCTTCCCTCTAGCAAGGAATGCGGCTCTGGAAAGCAAGCCTGCCTTCTTGACTGGACCCACCAAGCTTCCCTTGGTGATGGGCTTCGAGCAGGAGTCACTGAGAGAAAGGCTTGGCGGAACACTTCCCACAGCTTCTGTGGCCTTCTTCAGATGACTTCACATTCAGTTTGCGTCTGGCCACTATGTCCCCCTTCATTTTATCACTAAAGTGGCTGGTTTCCCCCCCAGAACACCAAGCAACAATTTTCTCTCTGAAAAGTGAAGTTTACGATTTGAAAAAAAAATCTCTAAAGCACCCAAGTTCCTTCGAACCATGTGAAGGGGAAGAGGGCTTTTAAATAAATATTTGAGTCGACACAGATTTTTAAACAGCAGAAATGGATGGAGTCATTTTACTGAAGAATTATTAAAAAGCTGTTTATTCCCCAACTGAACAGAAACACAGATCAAATCCAAATGGCAGGAATGTGAGCAGCGTTTGGGATAATACAGCCCGAGTGTCTGGGGTAACTCTTCTGGAAGTGGAAGAGCTTCGGCCTGTTAAATTAAGTCCACTGGCACCTTTTAAAATCCAAGAAAATCAGCCGCATGCTCCTCTAACGGGCTAGAGTTTGGGTGAAAATAAACAAAACTTTTAAAATCGTCCTGGCTTTGAAACTAAATACCTGATCGCAAACCACCCCTGCAATACCCACTGCCCTTGAATGGTTACAATTTATTCGTTCAATAAATATTTATTCAGTTCTTCCTATGCATCAAGACAGAACATCACAGGCTGGTGATGTCATCGGAGAAGAAGAAAACAGACAATGCCTAGCCAGAAGACAGATCCGCCATTGGCATTGGAACCTAACCAACAGATCTGGAGCTGGGAACCCGAGAGAGCTGGATACCCAAAGAGGCACGAGGTTAGGAACTTAGAATGGGGACCAGACATAGGCCAGCTTCCTGGGCTGAGATCTATCGAGTTTTTATGAGACTCAGCAAATGCGGAACCATTGTCTGACACAGACTTCCTAGTATGGGATACGGAGGCAGGAAGCAGAAATGTATCACAGGCCCCCCAGGAGTACCTCCACATCTCCATGGAGTTGGATTTCCCCTCCCACCCCTTTGGGAGTTCCAGGTGTTAAATGCTTGCCATCAGGCCTACATGGGAAGTGCCTTTACCCAGTGAGATCTCCCTGGCTCCACAACTCTAACAAGAAGGTTGATGCCGCTTTGAGTCCACCCACCTGGGAGGAAAGAGATGCCTGCTGCAGGGTTAGGCTTCCTGCCTCCCCTGGGATAGATACGAGGCAGGAATGAGACAGAAACCTCCAAGGAAACTGGCAAAGAGGCGAGTAGCCCAGAAAGTGAGAGAGGGGCTGGCTGAAACCCATCTGGGGACAGTGGGAGGGCAGGGACTCCTGCACGTGAGCATTTTAAACTCCTGGACCCAACACACGCCTCAGGCTCTCAGGATCCAGTGGGTTTGAAATAGACGGAACACACACTGCAGGAACTCAGGATCCAGTGGGTTTGGAACGTGGCTTTCGGACTTTCAGGAACCCAGTCTCATCCAAGACTCCCTCTGGCCTTTCATATACAGCTTGCTCTCTAGACTGTGGGAGAAACCATAAAGTAAAAAGGAGAAAAGCTCAAAAGTGTTTGTGTGTGTGTCCGAGTGGATATACCTGCACCACGTGTGTCTAGGAGCCCACAGAGGCTGAAAAAGGGGTGCCAGGTCCCCTGCAACTGGGGTTGCAGGCAGGTGTGAGCAACCCACTGTGGGTGCTGAGAACTGAGCCTGGGTCATCTACAAGAGCACCAAGTACTCCTAACTGCTGGACCATCATCTCTGCAGCCTCAGGAGGAATTTCCTTTAGAGTTACCTCTTCTGGAAACTTACCACTTAAATGCTGTATGTTTTTACAAAATGGCAGGTGGGAGAAGGATGAAGACAAAGGCAGTCTAAAAGCAATAAATAGACCTGTTTATGTGTCCTAAGTATCTGCTATATTCATATATTTTTAATTCACATTTTAAGTCACTATTTTCTTTATAATAGAAAAGCCGTCCACGGCATCTGTAAGCCTCAGGTCTCAGCTTTGAGGAATGAAAATGAAAGAAATGAGCTCAAAAAACAAATATAGGTTAAAGAACTTTATGTGACTTGTACCGTGTGTGTGTGTGTGTGTGTGTGTGTGTGTGTGTGTACATTAACATTTGCTACCTATGTGCCGATTCCCAAGGTAAAAGAGACCCAGAAGCTCTCTCCAGCAGCACCCCCTCCCCTTTCCCTGCTATCTGAATGGCCTCTGTATAGCCCTGAGAGCTGTCACCCCAGACACCTTCTGCTCCCCAACGGACGGACGAGGAACCCATCAGGAGCATCAGTGCCTGGCACTCACCAAGCACACACTAAGCAGAGGAGCCTGTATCACGCCCTCTTTCTGCATGACCTACTTCATCCCCATTTTACAGATGAAGCAGCCGTAGCCTGGAGAGATACAGGAACACACAGGAAGTCACGCAGCCAGCTTGGTACAGGCTCCAGAAGGAAAGCTATAAACCCTGTGGGCCGCCTTCCACTGGCTGCTTTTGAGCCTGTTTCGCATCAGGTGGCACCGACCGTCACCCCAGCTGGTGAGGCGACTGCTCCTATGCTGGGTAATGGGACTCTTTAGCGAGTTGCCACATCTGCTGAGCCCAAAGTGGCCTCTGTGGAGTTCCTAGGCGTTCATGCTGTGTCTCCCGCTGGAGCCGCACAAAATAGGAATGCACTTGACTGGATAAAGCGCCTCGGGTGTCAGAACACAGCAACAGATTCCCCCATTTTTTTTTTCTTTGCTCCAGATCCAAGTACCTGGGCTCCGCAGAGGCACAAATGCTACAGAGCTGGAGGCGGGTGATTCCCGGGCCCCTGTCGTCAGACTTGGCTAACCCAGCAGTGCCAGAGGCACCTGGGGTGTTAGGGAAATCCTAGCTCCTTTGGCAGAACACAAATCGGAAGATGTAAGCCCAGGAGTCCATGTTTTTTACAAGTTACCATGGGATTCCATTGAGAAATAAAGAAACCTGTCGTTTCAGAGAAAGAAAATCCTAGCTTGCAGAAAGCCATTTCTCTCTCAAATTCACAGGGCTCTCTATTCCTGCTAGCTCCATTTGGACACACTCCTTTCACTGATGATGGTTCTAAGGGGGGAAAAAAAGCTGTCTTGAGACAGTTGGTTATTAGGCAAAGGCAAGGACACGAATACATAATCCATACGACAAGAGATGCTATTAATCAGTAGTGCACATGGGGAAATCTTTAATCCCAATATCTATTAAAAATGCAATCAAAACAAGGCAGAGCATTTTATAGCCATCAAATTTAAGACTAGCAATGCCCAACTTTAGGGAAGTTATAATGCAGTTGGTTCATCTGCACTCTGCTTGTAACAATTTAAGCTGATAGAATATTTTGCAAAACAGTTCAGCACCGTAAATCAAGGGCACTGGACTAGGTCTTATAAAAGTGGCTGCCGTGTGTCAAGGGCCATGCAGGTGATGGAGCTCCAAGGCACAAATACAACTGCTGCCTTCCGAAGACACCAGATACATAAGAGGAAGTCATCTCGATTAAGTAATAAAGGTAAGTGGTAAGAATGCATGCTATTTATATCATTAAGAAGGGCTGCTTAGCTCTGCCTGGAAGGTCACAAAAAGTGTTCCTGGAAAGGCTGACAGTCGATCTAAATCTGGAAGGAAGGGCAATTCCACGTGCGAATAAGTTTAGGACAAGCACTGTGGGCAGAAGGAATGGCCTTAGCTGACCCTAGGAAGCTTGCAGGCATTTACAATATGCAGGGATGCCAGAGCCACATTCCGGGCCACATTCAGGGCCACAGGCACCAGGCACCGTAGAGGGAAGTGGCTCAGGACTGCGGAGGTTCACCTGTGTTCTGCTAGGAACCCGGGTTTTGTCATAGGTGTTATAAGGAGTCAAGGGTGTCCTTTAGATACGGGAATGCCATGCCAAAGAGCCAGTGTGACTCTTAGAAGTTCCCAGTGTCATACGGAGGACAGCAAAGGGACAGGAATCGATAGGTTCCCCAGGGACGTGGTCACAAGGGAGACAGTGAAGGCCCCACCAGGGAGTGGCAGCAGGGAGAGGACTAGAAGGGTGAGAGACACACATCCTCATCTCCCAGGCACCAGAACTTGGTGCATCTTTGTAGGGGTTTTAAGAAGTGACGTGAAAATCAACTCAGAGGAAGAGCTGGAAGCTGCCCCTAACCAGAAGTCAGTTCAGGGATGCCTGACTTATAAAGGACAGCATTAAGGTCAGAGCTGCAGCAGTCTCCAAGACGGGCTCAGGAGAGGGAAGAACACCCCACCAGCAACATATGCCAAGGGTTAGGCAGGACCGCAAAGGAGAACTGTGCCCTCAGAGCGGGCACAGGTGTCAGCAGCTGGCTTCTAAGGCAGTAAGATGCTGGACGAAGGTCTGAGTAGCGGAAGTTATGGACTTGTTTTTCTCCATCACAGTGTGGAAGTCCATAGAAGCAAGGAGGGAAGGAACCAGAGGGGAAGCAGGGGAGATGTTGGACTGCAATCCAGCCTTGATAAAGGCCTCAGATAGCATCCTGACAAGCGTTGGCACTGACAGAATCCTTTAAAGTCATCCCATATTGAAGAGACAGAGGACCAGATGTTCCAGGTGAAGGGAATCCAGCCTTTGCGAGGTGACAGCGTGAGTTCCTTTCCAGTTGCTATGATTAAGCACCATACCCAGGGGCAATTTTAAGGAAGAGAACGTTTGTTTGGGCTTAGGATTCCAGAAAGACCAGAGTCCAGGATGGTAGAGCAGGGGCATGCCAACAACAAGCTACTGGCATGGTGACATGAACAAGAAGCTGAGAGCCCATATCGTGATCCACAAGAATGAAGGAGAGAGAGAAAGAGAGAGAGATCTAGAAGTAGTTGGAAAATTTTTAGATCTCCCCGGTGACTTACTCCCTTCAGCAAGACAACAGTTTCTAAACTTCCTCAAAGAGCACCGTCAACGAGAGACCAAGTTGTCAAATACAGAAGCCTATGAAGCAACTATCAACTATCCTGTGTTTAATGAACATGTTCTCTGTTGAGTTGTCTATAAGCAGCTCCCTGAGTGACCGAGAAACCCACATCCCTCCTCCCTGAAGTTATTTGGGTGACCACTATCATGTTCATCACACAAGTATTCTGTCTCTGGTCTGAATTAAGGGAATCAGGGTCAGGGCCCCAAGAAGAAATGGGAACTAGAATAAGAGTCCAGAAACAAAACGCAGGGTTTGATGGGAATTCTATGGGCCCTGGGGAGCCAAGCCTTTGCTAGGGTCTATTGGTACCAGACCAAGTGAGGGTTCTTTCAGACCCTCTGGAGTATGTCAAAGCCATGACAATAGAGAGCCAGGCCAGCCCCTGGTAACAGTTCCTGTCCGTGTGGGGAACAAGCACTTGATTGTACCGTATCTATCAGAGCCCCAAACCTAGAAGCAGAGGGGGGTATTGGAGCCATCATAATCCTAGCCTAGGCAAGATACAACAATATCAAACACAACCTGAAAACAGCCTATTTGCCCAACATTAGAGGGTCATCGCGTAAATCAGTAGCTTTCTATGTAAGAGAACTTTCTTCTAGCCATTAAAATAGGTCAGACCTTTTTTTTTTTTTAAGACAGGGTTTCTCTGTTTAGCCCTGGCTATCCTGTAACTCGCTCGGTAGACTAGGCTGGCCTCAAATTCAGAGATCACCTGCCTCTGCCTCCTGAGTCCTGGGGTTAAAGGCGTGCGCCACCACGCCCGACTGAAGTCAGGCAACTTTCTAATTGACGTGAAACGTTATTACATTCAGCAGAGCACGATTAAAATTTCCACCTTATTAACGTGCCTCATCAAGAAGTTCTGCGTCTGGACAGTGGCAGAATGCAGGGAAGAACACCACCGACTTCGTGACGCAGGGTGCGTGGGTGGTTTTAATTCTTTTACCACAGTTATTTCCAGCTTGACCATCTCCCACCGGAGGAAGATGTGGCAGGCAAGCTGTATCTGGCAGGTGTTAGGTTCCATATCGCACTCACAGCAACAGCTGTGTGCAGCCCACACCTCAGGCAGACCTCCAACCTGCCCAGAGATGGCTTGGGGACAGCCATTAGCTGTGTGTGTAGACGGAGGAGTTAGAGAGTTGACGACAAGGAAAGACTTCGAGGAGAGAGGCAAAGAAGGCTTCGTGTTCCCCATGTCAACAGTTAGTATGATGCTAAAGGAAGCAGGGTTTTGAAGAGTATTTTTTTTTTTTTTTGGATTTTCGAGACAGGGTTTCTCCATAGCTTTTTGTGGTTCCTGTCCTGGAACTAGCTCTTGTAGACCAGGCTGGCCTCGAACTCACAGAGATCCACCTGCCTCTGCCTCCCGAGTGCTGGGATTAAAGGAGTGCGCCACCACCGCCCGGCCTGAAGAGTATTTTAATAATGACTGGTGGGCTCTATCCCTCTGATTGGGGCACACACTTGACGACTCAGACAAGTTTCAGGAGTTCAAGACACTAACAGGAAGATTTTCTAGCTGGTGATTGAAATCCAGAAACCAGGAGTTTGGGGTGTGGTTCAGAAAATACAGTGCTTGCCTAGTATTTGGAATGGCCTGAGTCCAAGGCCCAGCCTAGTGGGGGGAATGCTCAAAACTTAAAGATGATCAGCTAGATCCAAATGGTACTGGCCCCTATAGGATCAGGGATTGCCCACAGAGAAGGGATATTGAGAAGCCCCTTAAAAATGCCCCGTTTTAAACAGTCTCATTTACCCAAAACTAGCCTCAGTTTCCCTAACTAGCTGGGCTTCCCTATACGCCTTGAACTTCTGATTGCCCTACCTCTGCCTCCTAAGAGCTTGTATTATAGGTGTGGGACACTAGGCCAGTTTTATACAGGGCTTCGGATTGAACTCAGGTCCTTGTCCAAGCAGTCAACCAGTGAGCTACATTCCCAGCCCCAAGAGCCTTCTTGCTGTGGTCAACTAATTCTTATTTGTGCTATAAAAGCACCCAACGTTTCCAAGACTTGTGTTATGCAAGGATTCCTTCCTCTGCTGATGCTCAAAAGAGTTCCGAAAGGATCCAAATGGCCCTTATGGCAGCTTTTTTTTTTTTTTGATCCATAAGTATTTTGTCTTTAATATCAATTTTAACATCATAGCTGTTGGAATTTGAATATGGGCTAGCAATGAATTTCCATTACAAGTTGTCAAGACACCGTACACTCCATTTAATCCATCCTTAATATGGCCAATGACTTTGATTCTTGCCACAATTCCCAGAGCCTTCCTTTATACCTTTGTCTAGTGGACTGAGCTGTGTACCAGTCACTAGGCTAGGCATCACATTGAAGGTCCAGAGAGAAACGAAGCCAGGAGTGGGAAAAGTGGGGACTGAAATCCACAAACTGAGAAGCAAGGGAGCTGTAGAGAGATAGAAAGCACGTGACGCGGGCTTTCAGCATCCTCCCGAGGGAGACACCATCTCACCTGGAGAGGGAAGGGTGGTTGAGCTGCTCCTGGTGCCAGCGGTGGGAGAGGAATGCCATGAGCTGGTGTTGGAGGGGCAACGATGGAAATATGAGCCTCCCAGAGGTTGGCGTGTGGGAGAGTCGCCTGCAGAGGGAAGATATGCCCAGAAGGAGGAAGACACTGCTTGGCACGCTGAGGAGCTGGGATTCCTGCCTTAAGGTTCTGGGGAGAGCTGAGGCTTAACGCAAGATTCCGAAAGACCATTTGCCTTATATTTTAGTCTTCCTGGGGTAATAGAAGGATGGAGCGGAGGAAGGAGAGATTTCAGCAGGAGGTTGTAACTATACATTATAATATATACCCTGCCCCGGGCCATGTGTGCATCATTGCCATGGCTACCACGCTTCACCTGGAAGATAATACAACCAGGATGAGGGCGAGGCTCTGGAATGAAAGGGTCCCAAGGCTCAGTAGAGCCCAGGTCTGAAATGTCAAGTTCCAGGCAAGAATGGTTGCTCAGTGTAACCTTTCATAAGTCACTTACATCTCTGGTCTACAGCTTGTTCTCCTATAAATAAGAAACACCTGAAACTCAGGACTTCGTGAAGATCCTGCCATGAAGATGGGGAAACACTTGGAAAACCATGGAGCTTTATGGAAGTGTGAACCCAGCTGTCCCTCCAGTTCCCCCTGGAGAGGTAGGAGTTACCATTTATACGATAGCTAACTTTGAAGTAGGGGTAAACCCAGGCTTTCTACTGTGGTGGGAAAGTCACAGTAATGTATTGTTAGACTATTCAGCTGTGGCCTCCGATAGCTGGAGGCCTGCAGAACCACACTCGGCCACTAGAGGGAGCACATCCTTTAGCATTGAAGGGGAGTACACCCAGACTATCGAAGATAGATCATATGTAACAGAAGAAAACAAACTGAAAAGAACGGCTGTTGGTGGTGGTGGCTGCTGGTGGCTGGTGGTGGTGGTGGGTGTGCCTGTATGTGCTTTGCTTAATTGGTGTTCCGATGCAGGAACTCACTGGGTAATTCTGTCTGGTCCGGAGCTGTCTAGTTGACCAGGTTGGCTTTTCCATGCAGAGGAAGTTGGCCTTGACCTTGTTATGATCTTCCTGCCTGTGCCTCCTGGGTACTGGGACTGCAGGTGTGCAACCCCAAACCCAGCTATCTCATTACGGCTGTCATCAATCCGATAGTGAGTTCTACAGTTAGACAGAGCTCACTCCCAGAGCCATCATTTCCCAGGTCGTGAACTAGACAAGTGATTTCATGTAAGCCTGTATCCTTCATAAAATGGGGAATACTTGGGCCTATCTTACGTGGTAATGATGGCATAAAACATTAAATCGGAAGTATCCATGAATGCCTAACACAGTGTAGAAATTCCCTACACTTTAGAGCCCTTCTCTTTTCTCAATTTGTTACAAATATCGATGATTGAGAAAGGTGTCAAGGGACAAAGAAGAGAAATTAGAGCAGAAAGAAGCACAGAAACCCGTGAGCCGCTTGATGCTCTGGTCATGCGTATCCCTCCTCCTTGTACCTAAAGTGAAGACATCCATATATGTGGATGCGTCTGTGTAAACCGCATGGCTAGCAAGAGCATCACAAACAGGCGGCAGGCAGGGGACAAATGTAAACTTCTGTGGGCATGTGGACCAGGCTGGGGCTCTCTCTTCTCCTGCTGGATCCATTCCCCTCAATCTTGGAGTCGTTGCCCTGAGGCAGGGGTAGAAATGCTATTCCACTGAGTTCCCGTCATCCCATCTTTTATTTCCAATATCACCCTTTCACTTGGGCCTCATGTTCCCAAAGAACCACCTCTGGCTGGCATTCCAGCAAGTGGCCCTGAGAAGGGGCATATCCAGACTGTGACAATATAGCTGGGTCAAACACGCAGGTTCTCTTGATCAAATCCCAGACATCAGATGGAATGATTTTCATCTTCTCTGTAGTAACTATTTCCTGAAGCCAACAAGGTCTGCCGGATCCTCTGATTTCTCTTAAACAAAGACCAAAGCTAAAGGGAACTGGCACCCCTGTGTGCTAGGCACTGTGCTTGGCATTCCAGTAGCTCTCACAAATGCTCACACCTCTCTAAGGGAAAGATGAGTATCTCTTCTTCCCTGAAAAGACATCTGAAGCCCAGAGAGGCTGAGCAATATCTGAGGTCACACAGCCAAGCGTATGGGAGAGCACAGTCTGGAGTTCTTCCTTTGCATCTAAGTTTGAGTTTTTCCAACAAATATTCTCTACAATAAAAAGCTTGCTGCACGCTCTCTCTTGAAGATGCTCTTCCCTAATGTGCCTCCTTTTCAGGGCTCTTCCATCCCAGTTTCTGAATTTATTCTGTGTTCTCCATTTAACCCAACCTCAAAGGCTCCTGCTCAAGTCACTATTTAGTAACATCCAACGAAAGATCAGAATTTCCTGCCTTATGACCGAAGCTTAACTGAGGTCATTCTGTTGCCAAGTAAAGGTTCTGGGCATAGAAAATCCACTTTCACACATAGAGAAATGATGTGGGATTCTCCTCTGTATGCTGTGAATACCACTGGTGAATAAAGAAACTGCCTTGGCCTGTTACTAGGACAGAATTTAGGTAGGCAGGGAAAACTAAACTGAATGCTGAGAGAAAGAAAGGTGGAGTCAAGGAGAAGTCATTCAGCTGCCTCGGGAGACAGATGCGCTGAAAACTTTGCTGGTAGGCCACGACCTCGTTGTGATGCACAGATTAATAGAGATGGGTTAAATTAAGAAGTAAGAGTTAGCGGATGGGCCAAGCAGTGATTTAATTAATATAGTAAATGTGTTGTATGTGATTATTTCAGTTCTGGGCAGCTGGGATGAACAAGCAGGTCCTAACAGCAGAGAAATGACTTTAGGTAGAGCTGAAAGAGCAAAAGGGTTCCAGCCACCGAAGGACAGAGTGTAGAAGCCCAGCCTGAGCCCGGTCCCCCACCCTTAACTGGTCTCCAGTTAACCACTTCATCAACACTCCACTGCAGTGTCCCAGTTTGGCCCAGGTCTCTGCTAAGGTCAGCCACCCGCCCCCACAGTCCTCAGTAGTGCCAACCCTGCTCACAAGGGTTAAATATGGTCTCTTACGAAACTCAAGGAGCCCCTTAAGGATGAGCCCTTGTACAAAAAAAAAAAAAAAAATACACACTTCCAATATACACTGGCACCAAGTAGACATTCTCATTCCCAGAATGAAGACTCGGAGCATAGCAGAGAAAGACTGGGCCAAAGCATGAGGGAGACCCAGCAGGGGAATCACCAGATCCTGAAGTTTCAGGTATTGTAGAATTATCTAGGCTCGAGAGCGCCTGAGTAGCCATACTTCTGCCACACACGTAGACTCTCTTTCAAGCCATCTCTACCCCATGACTGCAGCATAGTCCCATGATTCAGGCATCTCTAACATTGTAGAGTCTACATTCAACTCAGCATTCCCCTTTGCAGCTTCACAGAACAGCCTCCCGTGGCCTCCTTGCATCTTACTGTCTGGTCTCAGGGGCTCTCTGGAAGCATGAGACAGAGCTCCATGACCTCCTCAATCTTGTCTTCTTCTTGCCTGCAAAGCTGGTTATCATGTGGACGACGTTTACAACTCCTCTGCCAGCGCCAAAAGGGGCCTGGCTGCTTTAAACCCTGATGGTCTGACAATGCATGACAGCATTCAGTTCACGTTGGCCTCTTTGTGCAGTCCAGACCCTGCCCGGGGAATGATGCCACCCACCTACGTTAAGGTAAACTTCCCGTGTTAATCAATCTAATTTAGATCATCCCTCATGAGCATGCCAAGATGCTAACCTAGTCTAGATACCTCACAGGTGTGCCTGGTAGCTTTGCCTGCTCATTGTGGCTATATCCTGTCAAGTGAATAATCAATATTAATCATTACAGTGAATTCAAGGCAAGCCTGAGCTACATAGCAAGACTCTGGGGGGGGGGGGGAATCCCCTTTTCTTTTCTATACCAGGCCAGCCTCACAATTTTACTCAGATTAACCACTTCTTTTTGCTTAAGGGCATAGCATAGTGCTGTGGATACTAACACTATTACCAACACTGTTGCTTTTAGCAGAAAGCAAAGACTCCTTTGCAGCTAGGCATGACCTTGTGACCTGATGATGGCTGATGGGAAATTAGAGATGGTGAGTGGACTTGCTATTTCAGGATTATGCTCTCTGCTTGTTATGCTTTCTCAAGGGAAAGAGAATGTAGTACACATTGGTGCAAGTCAACTTTGACCCAGAATGACCAGGACGGAACCCTGGGGAATGCAGCGTCCTGAAGGTTTATGGAGTTATCCTAAGTTTCCTTGTGAGTTTCCCTGCAGATGAGGATTTCAGTGGGTCTCAGAGGGGGTGACAGGATGCACGGGAGCACCTAAGGAAGAGGAACAGACAAGGGAAAAGACACAAGTGGGGTGTGGTTAACAAGGCAGCACCCCCCAGTGGCAGGAGGGCAACCACCATGGGCACACCAGGGGAGTATTGAAAGTGACTCAGAGATCTCCCTCTAGCTGCCGGGAAAGGTGGAGGGTTCGCCTGCCAATTCTTGTCAGTTTAAAGGAAAATTAGAGAAAGGGACACTCATTCCCCGGCTCGTTAAGCCCACCTCATACCCAAGAGTGTTCCAGGGAGAGGCTTCAGACAGGCACAGATATTAAAATGAATCTTTGTATGCAGACCTGTTCTGCCCACCCACCTCTCCATCCTTTGCAGTACTTGGACCTTGATGAAGGAAATGACCTTCTTGTTTCCTTCATCGTTATTGGTCTCTGTCTCTACATATGCCTCCCTGCTTTATAGGGTGGTACATGGCTACCTGCATCAAAACCACATCTCCATCACTTTGCAGCACCAAGGGGTTGAGCCTTTCTACACTCCAGTGTCTTTCTCTGGAAAATGGAGGTATTATGATGCTTTCTCCCTGGCCTGAGGTGGTTTTGATATTAGTTATTTGATGGGGGAAGGGGGAGAGAGAATTGGACAGGATTGTGTTGTGTAGCGTAGGCTTGCCTTGAAGTCAAGCTCACAGTAGTTGTGCTTCCTCCTCCAAGAGTTGAGGTTGCACACATGCATCAGCGCCTTTGCCCCACGGGGCTGTGTGTAAGGGGAACTAGAACGATACACGCAAAGTCCCTGCCAAGAGCGCCCATAGTGGCCCTTTTCCAAAGCTGCTTTCACTTACCCTGAGTGTCGCACAATATCCAGGACCTGGCTTTCAAAAAACAAAACACAAGGGGGAGAGGGGTCATGCCCAGCAAAGAGTGTCTTTAACACAGGTTCAGCCTGCAGAGATGCAAGGGATGTTAGGGACTACATACAGCTCAGTCAAAGATCAAGCCCAGGACCCAACAGCCAACACAGAACATAGGAAGGTAATGAGAGGAAATGAGATCGACTAGGGGAAGCCTCAACAGGAAGGAGGAGCTACCAGCCCTGATGGGGCTTTCCAGAGAGCTTCCATGGGATCTGGGCATAGGCAGGGAGTGTGTCTGAAACAAACACCAGGCGGTCCTGGCTGTTGCTGGCCTCTGCTACCCAATCTCTCTCACCTGATGTTACAACAGAAAGCGCTTTCTTGCCCCAAGCATGCACTTTCAAACTCTGTGGAAGTCTCGGCTTCTCCTTAGAGCAGCAGGGAAGCCACAAGGCCTCTCTTTGAAGGACCAGGTCAATGGGAATGAGGAATGGGAAACAATTGTGCTGCAGAGCCCAGGGTAAACGTGTAGATTCGCGGTAGATAACAAGGTCTGGGTCATGAAGCTTCCTTGTAAGTAAACACGGAAGGACGCTGTTTTACTATTCCTCTCTGTGTGAAAGTGGTTGCTGAGACATTCTCTGCATTCAGTGTCTGTGGGCACGTAGGCAGGCCAGGCTCTGTGCCAGCTCAGGGTCCAGAGAGGAGGCAAATCCTCAGCACCCGTGACCGACTCGTGTCTAGCCACGGGGGAGAAAGGGAGCAGCGGGAGGACATTGGTCACATTAAATTACTAACAACAATGTGCAGCTGCCACCCTGCTCCCAGGAAGTTAACCTAGTGCCAGCAGTACTTTGAAAATCAACTTTATTCTTGGCTTCTCTGTAAACTAGCAGCACGGCCTTTCCATATTGCCCTCACCAGCTTCTTACATTAGAATAGCACGCTTGTTCAGATGGATGCAGCAAGTTTGATGCCCCTTAATGTTCTTCCCCTGCTCCAGGAACCCTTTCAGGGTAGCACATCACTCCTGGTTGTGATCGTTCAGCAGATTCTCCCAGCGGGTGACCTTGACAATACTGAAAAGCAACAATCAGGTACTGCAAGGGTGCCCCTGCGCTGGAATCCGCCTCAAGTCTTCCTCCAAGTTGTAGTGGGGTTCAAGCGCTGTTTCCCTCACGCAGTTTGAAGGGCATGTGGGGCTGGCGTGATTGAGGCTGAGCTTGCTCACCTGGCTGAGGTCATGTTTGCAGCTGGCTCTACTATAAGCTCATTCTTTCCTTATCAAACACCATATCACCTGTGCTGGAAGTCACAGTGCATAGTTCACACCTACAGAGTAAAGTTATGTCCAACCCTGACCAGGGCAGGCTGTCTACTAAGTGTCTACGATTCTTCTACACAGGAAACGCATCTCTTCTCTCCACTTATTTATTGGATCACATTGTGCATTAGCTTAGACCAAAACTTTTTTTTTTTAACTGTTCACAATTGGCTTATTCCAAATGAATATTTTTTTAAACCGTCTTTTCTCATTTTACATACCTGTCCCAGTTCCCACTCCCTCCCCTCCTCCCACTCGCCCCATCTTCCCCCACCCTACCCTCCATCCACTCCACAGAGAGGGCAAGGCTTCCCGTGGGGAGTCAACACAGTCTGATGAAATCTCCAAAAAGAATGAGCTCCAAAAAGTCAGTTCAAGCCCTAGGGATAAATCTTGGTCTCACTGCCAGTGGTCCCACAGACCGACCAAGCCATACAACTGCCTCCCATATTCCGTGATCCTAGGTTGGTCCTATGCAGGTTCACCCACTATCAGTCCAGAGTCAGTGAACTCTCACTAGCTCAGGTCAGCTGTTTCTGTGGGTGTCCCCATCATGGTCTTGACCCCTTTGCTCCTCCCTCTCTTGGACTGGTCTTCAGAAGCTCAGCCGAGTGTTTAGCTGTGAATCTGCATCTGCCTCCATCCGGTGCTGGCTGGCGGTAGACCAAGAACTTTCACTTTGCGCTTCAGGCTATAATCTAACTCTACCTTCTTCTGTTCGACCAATTACCGCATTTTTGGCCAGTTGGGTTTGCTTGTGTCTCTTGGCACAATCAGTTTCGTTGTCTGTTGAATTCATTTATCTTAAATGTGTGCATCTATGTGAGCATGTATGTGTATGGGTGGCGAGGGGTCACAGCATGTTTATGGAAGTCAGAGACAGCTTGTGGGAGTCAGCTTTCTCTTCGACACATGGGTCCAGGAGACTGAACTCAGGTTGTCAGACACTGGCAGATACTGTCTACTTTGCTGAACCGTCTCACCAGCCCTATTGTTTGTAAGTACCTCCGTATTTCCCTACTTCCTAGCCCCTTGACATATGCCACAAGCTCATCCCCCATCATCCTTTTCTTGCTCTAGTCCTAGAATAGGCTCTTTATCCCAGAAGCCCTAGTTACCTGGAGAAAACTTTCAGAAAAACAAGACCCAGGTGCTGGGTTCAGGGTCTGTGTTTTATTTAACTCCTTGTTTGAAAAAAAAAATTGAAAAGTTGCATTGTAGTAGAAAGAAAATCCATTTATTTTTTTATCCAGGCTCATCTCTCCTCGGTATTTTGTGCCATTTGCTGTATCATGTACTCTCCTTTTCTCTGTATATGGTTTTTATAAACCATTTGAGACATTAGGGCCCTTACCTCTAAATGCCTTGGTGTGTGTTCACTAAGAGTAGTAAGGGCACTCTCCCGTATAATCACAATAACTGGTTTCTGCCGGTCTAGCATAGATCTAATTCTTTACTCCAATGTACTGTCTGTTTTCCAATTTTACTGATGGATTCAAATGTCCTTTATAGGGTTTATTTTTGTCTCCTATTCAAAAACTGAGCCCAATATCTTGTAGGAAGAACCACAAGTTGAGATTACCTGAGCACCACCCAAAAAAAAAAAAATGCCTAAAGTTCCAACCCCTGTAGATAGGGCACCCTAGACAAATATCAACCAATCAGGGGTCCTAAACATCAGAAACCCCACCCCCACCTTTACTACTATAAAACCCTATTCTAACTGAGCTCAGGACTCTCCATTTATTCCAATACGTTGGACGTGCGGAGAGACCGAGTTTGCAAACTTGCATGAAATAAAGGCTCTTTGCTTTTACATACGGGACTCGGTCTTTTTGTTGGTTTTTGCGGGGACTTCGTGGATTTGGGCATAATACATGTATGTGTTTGATGTGAGGGATTCCCCACCACTGTAAATATTCTCACTAAGAACACTACTGTGGAAAGGGTAGCAGAAAGTCTGAGAAGAAAATGTGCAACAATAGGCAGATACTTAAATTGTGACCAGAAATAAAAAGGAAGGCAGAATTAAACTTGATTAACCATGAGATTAACACTTAGACCCCTTTAATCATTTGTTTCACCCACCCGTGTCTGAAGAGTGAATCAGACTGTCTTCATATTTTAGGGCTGGGCTTTGGACAAGATCAATGCCTTATTCAAAGCCACGTAACTCCTAAGTAGCATTTTTTTATCTCGCTACAAAAGCCTATTTTCTCTCATGCCACCACAAGAGTCCCTGCATGTTTCCAACTCGCAGTAGTAAAGTTAATTGTTAATTTCAAGATTTAAAAAATAGTCCACTCAAAGTTGGCTTATTAAATTCTAAGGAACTTCATTCCAGAGATAGCAATGATTTTATTAAAGATTTCAGAGAAGCCACAGGACTTCATGACCACATCCCAGGTACAAATTCTCTCAAACTCCTCAACCCCCACGGCCTCTATTTGCACACCCACAAAATGGTGGCAGCAATGCCCCACAAAAGTGCTGTGAAGTTAAATGAGCTCTTATAGAGGGGACACCCAGGACAGTGTCTGCTTTCAGCCTGAACCTTCAAATCAGCCCTGCTGAAATGGTTTGAAAACCCCTCAGTGTCAGAAGCCATTGAAATGGTAATGTAGCTTCTAATAGCCATGGTTTCTTCTGTAGACACAAGGAATTGTTTCTTTGAGCAAAGCCTTCTGGGGAATGAGAAAAAGCAAGGGAGTTCATCTTCCTTTTTTTTTTATTTTTGTTTTTTCTAAAGTCAAGAATAAACAGGAAGACTCTAGGGACTGAATTAGCTTCACAACCCAATATCCTAAATTTGTTATTCTGACCTACAGTGGAAAGTGTTTGAACTTTTACAGTGTGCAGATACAGACACACACACTCAACACACACACACACACATGCACACACTGCACACATATATAAACATATATGTACACTTCCATACTGCTACATACTCCCCCCCCCCCCCCCCCGCCGTGTGTTCTATGTAGAGCTTGCTTGCTTTTAAATTAACTGCTATTTGGAAAGAAGAATTCTGACACACAGCTATCAAAAAGAATTCCCAGACGAGACACAAAATCAGTGTTTTCCCACGTTACCTGGTAAGAATATCTTGGGGATTGATTCACCCTCTGTAGACAAGGGTAAGAAGCCAGCGCTTCCACGCACATTCTAGGTTATCCTTATGATCACGCAAAACTCAAATCACTATCCAAACCCAACTTTCAAATGTAAAAATATTTTACCTCCCAGTGAGGCTATCAATTTTGGTCTCAAGTGATTTGGCCAACACAACTAACCAACAATCACTAGACAGTTCTCTTACCTGAAGAACATACTGCTATAATTAACTTTTTCTTAGCTTTTTTTTTGAAACAAGGTCTCACTCATTCCATAGCCCAAGCTTTCTGGAACCCAGCATGTAGTCCAAGTTAGTCCAGCCCTCCTGCCTCAGCCTCCCTAGTTCTGAGATTACAGGTATGTGCCAGTCATAATACCCAGCTCTACTTTAGTTAACTTTTAGAGATTGGAAGTTATTGCTACCCCTTGCATGATGCGGGACAATGATCTGTATTCTGTCAATTTCATTTTAATAAAATGCTGATTGGCCAGTAGCCAGGCAGGAAGTATAGGCAGGACAAGCAGACAGGAAGTATCAGCAGGTCAATGAGAACAGGAGAAATTCTGGGAAGAGGAAAGCCCATTCCTCTACAGTCCTGACTGTACCACAGAAGAAGTAAGATGTGACTGCCTCGCTGAATAAGGTACCTGAGCCACGTGGCTAGCATAGACAAGAATAATGGGCTAATATAAGTTTAAGAGTTAATAAGAAGCCTGAGCTAATGGGCCAATCAGTTTATAACTAATGTAGACCTTTGTGTGATTCTTTGGGACATAATGATTGCAGGAACCGGGCAGACAGAAACCTCAGACAATACCTTGAATGTGTCTGTCTCCCCGAGCAGTGGTGACAATATTGGAATGACGTTAGGATTATCCAACCTTGACTAGGAAAGAAGGATTGATGCAGTGTGATGCTTTGGCCAGGTGATTTGTGTCAGGCCCTACATGACCTGAGGGGCCTGGGGCTGCCTTGCACGTTGGTGCCTCCTGTTATGGAGCATTACCACAGGCAGAGAGAGAGAGAGCTGCAAGACCAGGGGAGGAGATTACAGATGGGGGCAACATTGCAAAGAGTGGTGCTCAGTGGAGCCAGCGAACCCTTTCACAACACTGTGCCCTGTGCACACAACTCTCTCAAGACAGCTCTTCCAGGCGAGTCATTTCCCACTTTACAGACAAGGAGACTAGGGCCCCATCTAGTCAATGATCAAGGACACTTGGGGTTTTCAATCACACTTTACTCGTTGGCAATTCCATCTATGTCTATGATGCATCCGGATCACACTCGACCTTATATCTTTCCTGTTTTAAATGTGTTCGTTCATTCATTCACCTGTTTATTTACCATGTATAGATATGCTCATGACACAGTGCACATGTGAAAGTCAGAGAAGGTTTTTCCCCTTCCACCATGTGGGTTTTGGCAATAACACTCAGGTCTAGGCATGGTCTCGAAAGCCTTTACCCAGTGAGTTATATTACCAGTCCCCTCGGCACATTTACCCTCCACCCACCCCCTTCAGTCCCTACCTCCACCCAAGTCCCCATCCTACGGTTGTGTCTTCTTGCTTTAATTTTGCTTTTGCTTTGTGACCCACTGGATTTAACCAGAGCCGATGCTGTGGACACAGATATGAAGCTATCCGCTGGAGCTTAAGGAACTTATCAGTAGCTACATCACTGAAGACAATGGCTTCTTCATGTTAGAAACATTTTCTAATGCAAGCTCTCTGTCAACACAAAAATCCCAATCACGGTGAATCAAAACAAGCCGAATTAAAAGATATGCAGGTTTAATAGGACTCCCACACTCTCAGGTGGCCCGGAGAGGAACCAGAAAGCTGCCAACTCAACCACAGGACACACACACACATACACACACACACACACACACACACATACATACATACACACACCACACACACACACGCACACAGGACATGATACCACAAGTTGACCTTCCAGGGACCAGTTTGAATAGACTGGGGGAGTGCTCCTCCTCTGGGGAGGAGTCAAGGTTTGGCGGGCTACCTGGACCCTCCTCCGGGAGGTGTCAAGGTGCAAGGGGCACAGGGGCAGGGCCTCCAAAGATGGAGGCCAGTGACTGGGATTTGCATTTCACTCCCAACAGCTCTCCAATGCCATTAGTTCCCCTGTGTGGAATGGGGCCCTAGGAGTCCCTCCCCATCTGTGAGTCAGGGGGTAGAATGGATGGGCACGCGGTGTCTGGCTCTTTCTAACACATCAGTCTACAGCCACTCCAGCGAAGGAATTTCTGGGATGGAGCAAACTGGAACAGAGTGAGGAGGGCAACTGTGGTAGATTAAATGACAGAATATATAAGTCAATGAGAGGATGAGGACTTGAGGAGGAGCCAGAGAAAGGCAGTAAAGAGCTCACAAAGGAACATGATAAGGACAGCCCATTTAAACCTCAAACGTGCAGTTAAGGGAAGGGCGTGTCAAGGCAGGCTCACGGCTGAAAGGAAATGACTATATGCACCTTATTCCTAACCAGGAACCAGCCCCACAAGCTGCCAAAGGCAGCAACTTGCAGGGTCGCCAATGTGTCAATTTGACAAGCTGGTCCCTGTGGATCAGAAAACAACAAATCAAAGTGGATGCCCCTGGGACTGTGAGGCTGGTAGGGGCTGCGCGCCCCCTCCACATTCCTGTTCCCTAGCCTAGAGGCCACTCTAATCTACGCTCTGTATCTCCCTTGGTCCCCTGGCTGGCCTCCCTACCTTCCGCTTTCTACATTGTCTACAAAGTATCATTTCACACTACAGCTCCTCCAGTCCTCCAGGGAAATGAACCCTCCTTGTCTTTGCTGGCTTTGCCTTGAGAAACAGGGAGCACCGCAGGAGGTAGCTCTAGGGCCCCTTCCCCACTAGCTGTGTGTCCTTAAGGAAGTTCCTCGTCCCCTCTGAGCCTCCTCTGTAATGAGGCTTATAATAGCCTCTGGGTCGCAGCCTCAGGCCAAGCACTTAGCACAGTTCCTACAAGTAGAATGTGAGCTATAACTGACACCTGCTATGGCCGGCATCTAAAAGCCAGCCCAGAGGGAAAGAAAGCATTTGCCAGTTTATCCTTTGCTGGGGACTGCACCCGCACAGGATGGACTCCAGGCCTCCAGCCACTGGTGTTCATTTACTCTGGAGGTATCAGAGAGTACTGCCAGAGCTGGGGGATCTGGGTATGGAACAAAATCCCAGGGGATGCTCATCAGGCAATTTTGGAGAGAACTTACCACCACATCTAGAAGCTAGGTGGGATCAAAGTGCTAGGTAGCCACTGGGGATAGGTGACATCTAGGGGCTATGGCATTCAATGGCTAGGTGACATCTGGGGGCTACGTGGCATCTGGGGGCCAGGTGGTATCTAGGGGCTAGGTGACGTCTAGGGCTAGGTGGCTGGTTGTAGCTTATCTGTAATAGAGAAAAGGGAGTTCTCCCCAGGACTGGAGACTTGGGTTCATTCTGTCTGTCTCTCAGTAAGGGGACTTCCCACGGAGGAGAGCTGAGAACTGATCTGGGTGACTAGAGACACATGAAGAATGACACAGAGAGGGACAGACTGAGGGGTAGAGTGACCCCTGGGGTCTGACTAGTGCCTAGGCTCCCTGCTCCTGAGAAACCTCTGTAGTCACTAAGGTTTCTGGCTGTAAGAAGGGCCAAAAGCTTAATGAAATTCTGTTTCCATCCTCAAAATAATCTATGAATGGAGGTGGGGACAGTCACAAGTAAGAGCCACGCTACAACAAGCTATGTTGAAATGTCGTTTCATCAACATCAGCAAACAGGAGGTTCTGTACCCATTTTACAGATGGAATGACTGGATGTTACAAGCTCAGCTAATAAGCATCAGATTGGAGGTCTAAGACTTCCTGCATCTGACTCCTAACCTTTGCTCATTATTGTACCACTTTCTCCAAGAACAGAGGTCGCCAGCCCCAATCTGACAGCCAGTACTCATGACTCCTCATGACCTAACCACTTACTCAAGCCCAGGCCCTGTTCCAGCTGTAGGGACAGCGAAAGTGAGGTAGACAGGACCACTGGTCTGTAGGGATGACTGACCATAGTGAAAATGCTATGCTCTTAGTGATGCAATCCTCTCTAGTGTCCCAGCCCCGTGCAGATCTGCCAAGTTCTTCCTACTGGTGTCAAGAGTCTGGATTCTTCTACCATGTGGTACCATTATTGCTCAGACACACGGTGAGAGGCAACTGGAAATACCGTAGAGAGGTTGGAACAGCCAGTCCCGGGTACAACAGACATCCTTTCTAACCAAAGCATGGTGGCACAAACCTGTGCACACTCCAGCATTCAGGCAGTCTCTGAGGCAGGAGAATTTTCAGCCTAGGCTACAAAATGGATTCAGAGCTAGCCTAAGATACATGGTGATACTGTGTGTCAAGAGAGAGAGGGAGAGAGAGACAGACAGACAGACAGACAGACAGACAGACACAGAGAGAGAGGTAGAGAGAGAGGCAGAGAGACAGAGAGATAGAGACAGACAGAGACAGAGGGGCAGAAAGAGAGAGAGAGGAGAGAGACAGAGACAGAGAGAGAGAGAGAGAGAGAGAGAGAGAGAGAGAGAGAGAGAGAGAGAGAGAGGCAGAGAGAAAGAGAGAGAGAGCATACACACCTGAGTGGGAGCACGCAGTCAGGCACCCGTAGCAAAGGGATCTGGATACAAAGTGAGCATCCTCATGAAGAGGTTAGTGCCCTGCCCTGAGACTCTGCTGTGGATGGTCACATGCACCAGCGACAGGTTCAACACCCACCAGGATGTGGTAGGCAAACTGTCATTCCGTGTCAAGTGATGTCTAACCTCCCCCAAAGGACTCTGCCCCTCCTCCGTGCTTTGACCCAGTACCCCAGATGCTGCTGCAGTGGCTAACTCTCGGCACTTCCTTGTTGTCAGGTTTCAGCGCTCTGACTTCCTCCTGCTGGCAGCTACAGGGGAAGACAGACATTAATCTTCAAGGAGAAGAGCAGCCTCCGGAAGGCTCCTGACTGATTCACAGCCAGGACTAATAGCGACAGCCAAGTCGCCCAGTATTTGATAGAAGGCTCCAGCCTCTCGCCTAGTAAATTTCCCCACCCTCTCCCTTCTTCCCTCTTCTGGGTCCCCAGCACCTGAGCCTGACAAACATCCCACAGTTCTTCTCCTCATGCCTGCTGACAGAATTCTTAGGGAACATGTAACCCATGCCCTAAAACCACCCCCACCACAAAAAATAACCCACTAGCCCTAAAAAGGAACCCAAAACCTGTATTTTCTTTCTTGTTTTTTGTTTTCTTGTTGTTGTTGTTGACACAGGGTCTCTCTACATAGCCCTAGGTGTCCTAGAATTCACTATGTAAACCAGGCTGGCCTTGAACTCACAGAAGTCCTGCTGCTTCTGCCTCCCTAGCCCTGGGAATAAAGGTGTACATCCCCACACCTGACAACAATCTATATTTTCTTATAAAAGTTCTACCTTTATCCTGCAGATTCTTCTCTTCGGGAAAAGTTAAGATGCATGTAGCCATGCAAAATAATTTCTTGATGCTTCATAGGTGGCAAACACAGTTCTGTATAGCACTGAATTCCATTGTCTTGGAGTCCTTTTAGCAGCTGGCACTTAACAGCCAGTTAGTGCCAGGCTCACAATTGCCCTGGGTCTAACAGGAACCTGGATTCCAAAGGTACGGACTTTACCAGGAAATGATGAATCAAGATCAAGCCCTGGCTCCCCTGCAAACCTATGGCTTCCTTCCTTGTTCAGCATCCCTCCTGGGACGGCGGGGAGGGGGGACAACACAGGAGGGGGCAGAGTACACCGACTCAGGAAATCCAAAAGTTTCCATCCATGCCTCCCAACCACCTTGTAGATGTAGGGGAAGAGCAAAGGTGCCACTGGGCAGACTGACCCAGCAGCTGAGTGGGGAAAAAAGTGGGGAGGGGCGTACTATGACATTGAACAAGCTCACTGGTGGCTACCCAGGTAGAGCCAGGACTCTAACGAAGCAGGTGACTTGGAAATTATTAAAGTTTCAAGAACGCAAGGAAGCATGGCCAGGGCCATCACACTGCACCGGTTTACTTGTGCCCAGGGTCAGCCTCTGCCCTTTCTGCTCCAGCTGATCGGAAAGTCTGATACAGAGCCTCCTGCTGCAGCCGTAGCTCCTCCTAAGCAGCCCCTCCCTAGTTCTCTGACCCTCAGCCTAGGCACCAGCTCCTCCAGGAACACCTGTCTACTGATCCAAAGACACAATAAAGTCCTTGTGTTAGTTATGTTTCTTGGGACACAGTGTGAGCCCCATAAAGGTGCACAGGAGGCCAGGCCCTGCTCCCTGGCTCGCCCAGCTTTCTCTGTCTTTTTACTTTATCCCCTTTCTTCCCTCCCTTCCTCCTTCCTTCCCTCTTTCTTTTCCTTTTCTCTCTTCATTCTCTTCCTTTCTGTTCTTTTCACTTTCTCTTTCCCTTTTCCTCTGCTCTCTTTCTCTTTTGCTTTCTCTTCTTGCTTTCTCTTTGTGTTTTCTTTCTCTTTCTCTCACTTTCTCTTTCCTTTCTGTTCTTTTCTTTTTCTTCCTCTCACTTCCTCTCTCCCTTTCTTTTTCCTTTCTGTTTCTTTCTCCCATATTCCTTCTCTTTCTTCCTCTTTCTCTCTCTCTCTCTCCCTTTTCTTCCCTGTCCCTTACACTCACATACACACCTCACAGAGTCAAATTTTCTTCCCAGAAGGTTCTTAGTCATAATGATACCCATATCGCTCACAGTGTTTCTCTTAAAAGTGCTAACTCTTGAATGCATGCTCCATCTATGCACGTGCAAACACACACACACACACACACAAACACATGCATTTGCAATACACATATGTGTGTGCATTCCCTGTCATTACAGGCTTAGGTGACAGAGCAAATACAGCACGCATGTGCCCCTCACTCTAGCCAGCGCGTCTGTGTCCTGTCTTACCATCATTGCATAGTTATGGCCTACCCTAGGCAAAAGGTGCCGCTTACCCCTACCTTTCCATTTGACTTATACTTTTTTTCTAGTTTCCTTGCAAGTCCTGGAGCTCAGAATATGCCAGGAGACTCCCAGGATCCAGACAACTAGACTGTGGCTGCAGTGGCAGCAGCTGCACGGGTGTAGTGAGAAATAAGGACATCTTAGTTGCTGCCCCTGTCCGTTCAGGTTTCTACGAGCTCCCTCTTAGAAGTGAACTGCTCGCTTTCTGAGTCGGAGCCTCCCAAGAGCATCGTCCTTGTGAGAACTCAGCTACACAGACATTTACTGGTGGGTGAGGATGCCTTCAGACATGGCTAAGCCAAAGCCATCATGGAAAGAACCCCTGTAGGAGGAATGACTGCAGACTAGAGATTCCTACAGCAGGTCTGGAGAGATTCCTCCCAAGGAGACGCTGAGGGGGTACCAGTGGTAGCCGGTAGAGAATGTATCATCCATGTAGGGGCCTGTTCTGTGTCAGAGAGTTCACAGCTCAAAGGGCCCTGAGAATCTCACCGAGCAGCTGGACACCTGCTACAGCATCTCTGGCCCAGCGACACTAGCAGCTGTTGACACAGCGTCCCCTTCCACCCATCGCTACCATTTAGATGTAGCAGGTGAACCCCGGGAGAAGGAAGACCCAGAGGGTCGGCTGGAAACCACAGGCTGTTTGTTATTCCTCAGGCAGGAAGCTGGATCTGGGTCCATGCCCCGCCCCCCAAGCCGAGACTTAGAAGGCAAACTTAAAATTGGACGAGAGATTGAAAGTTTAATTTAAATCAAATCGGAATGTTTAAAACTCTCCAAAAGGGTCTGTTGCGATCCTTGACAAGTTAATATTTCCACATGAGATATTATCTAGGAATTGAAAAGAGATTCCCAGTAGAGCTTCCGTGAAGAGTCACAAGGGGAATGGGGATAAAAATAAACATTTTTTGGGGGGTCACTCTGGCTCATTCTTCAGGTACCAGGCTAAATCCGTAGGTAAGCATTATATGTAGTGTGTGTGTGTGTGTGTGTGTGTGTGTGTGTGTGTAAGTATATGTAAATAGTTATATGTAAATAGTTATAGAGAAGTCAGGGGACCAGTTAAATGTGAATCCAATCTGGGAAAAAAAAAAAAAGCCAGAAGTGCGGCCTGAGAGAACAAGCAGGCTGAGGATGAGCCGACCTCCCAGAGTCAGACTCGCCACGTCCTACGCTGGGCAGGCTGAGTTTTCAAAAGGATGCTGGTGCCCTATGGGTCTGCAGCTCAGAGCCAAAGAGCCAGTCGAGAAGAAACAAGCCTGACTGGAGTGGCCACAGCAACACACAGGGAAGCCGAATGGGAGCAGAAGCGAAGCAATTTCACCAAAATCACGGGGTTTGTATGCTTTGAGTGACAGCAGCCCCCAGAGCTGTGTATGTCTGAGTGCTTGGTCCCCCAGTTGGTGAACTGTGTGGGAAGGGTTAGGAGGCGTGGCCTAGTTGGAGGAGGTGTGTCACTGGGGGTGGACTGTGGGGTTTCAGAAGCCCATGCCAGTCCCTGTTGGCATCCTCTCCTCCTCCTTCTTCTCTGAGGCTCTCTGTCTGTTTGTCTGTTTGTCTGTCTGTCTCTCTTTCTCTCTCTCTCTCTGTGTTTGTCTGTCTGTCTCTCTCTCCCTCTCTCTCTCTTCCTCTCTCTCTCTCTGTCTCTCTCTCTCTTTCTCTCTCTTTTTACCCTCCAATGCCCAGTATTTGTGGATCAGATATAACCTTTCAACTACTGCACCAGTGCCATAATTGCCCTCTGCTGCCATGTTCTCCACCCTGGTAGTCAAGAACTGACCCTCTGGAATGGAAAGCCCTCCATTTAAATTCCTTCTTCCACAAGTTGACTTGGTCATGGGGCCTCTTCATGACAGTAGAAAAGTCACGAAGACGGAAGTCTGGGAAGGTGCCCATACACAAAGGCAGGACATTGGTGCAATAGCCAATCAGGTACAAGGCAAAACCAGTGGAGATGGAACGGGAAGAGCAGTAAACTGAGAGACTCGGTCCTGCAAGTGTGCGTTCCGGGGAATGTGCCCCTCTTCTCTCCTTAGTTCCCAGGTTCAGGTGCTTTTGTTTGCACAGCATTCTATGCCTCCTTCTAATTTAGTCTCTAGCCCATGCTTGCGTAATTATCCCTTTATTTTCCCATCTCCCTTTCCAGGTCCAGAGGAGAAGCTTTCTGAGAACAGGTCAATGTTTCGTGAGTGAGCAAAGGAAGGCTTGGATGGATGAAGGAGCTGGGTGGAGTGGACTAGTTCCTGGCACTGCCTAGACCCAACATCTGGCTATCAACAGTAGCGAGTATGCGGGTGAATGCTGAGAAGAGACCAGGGAGTAATGGCTGCCTAGTGAAGCCTGTATGTGGGCCAAAGGTTGACTCCTCCACAAAGAGAAAAGAGCAGGTGTTTTCTCGGCCCAGCACAGAGAGATCCCACAGGAGAACAATTTCATGGACCCCCGGGTGAAGCTGCAAAAAGAAGGGAGAAGTCAGAGAAGGCGGCAGAGAGCTGGTCTTGTGGCTACAGGATTTCTCAGCTAACCTGGAGTTTTGCAGGAGAGGGTCCAGGCAAATGCAGGTCAGATAGCTCGGGAGTGCCCATCTTTCCCCATGTGCTGTGACGAGAGCAAGTCAAGCCCAGGCACAGGGTGTGCCATGCAGTTCCTACTGAAACGGTTTGTCCTGAATCCCAGCACAAAAGAATAATATCATTTGGGAACACATGCTCAGAATACCTTCTCAATAAACTTCCTTGAATTGAAATGCAGCCCTTAAACCAGAGAGTGTGTGTCAATGTCAATGAGATGCGATTGGTCCCGGCCACAGGAGGAACAAATCTAAGCCCCTGTTTCCAGGCACATCGCTGTTGCCACAGAGAGTAAAGTTGGAATAGACGGGGAGAGTGGTCAGGTGCCACACCCAGGATAATTTCAGATCTCAGAGCCCCGTGCCAAGATTCTGCCAAACCGTATGGCATCCCAAAGATGGGAATTAGCTGGGGGAGGGAGGAAGCATATGGCAAGGGTGGGAGGGGTTTGCGGAGGAACTGCACAAGAGACAGACTTGCTCTTCCAGAGGAGGTCTGCTTCACCGTCAGACACTGAGGCAGAAACGTGCTGTTTGGAACAAAAAGAACGTCCTTTATAGTGCCTTTTCACACCAGTAACAGTGTACCAAAGGGGCGGGCCACATCCAAGCCGGACTCTACAAGCATAGAAAGTCCACACACAAGGTGGGTACAGACAGGGAAGGGAACCCAGGAGTCCTGAACTTCCTGGATGCTGTCAAAGACATCTGGCAGAAGAAACCTAATTGCTTGCTTTAAGATCTATACTTCGTGTTTTGCAAGTATGATTCTTTTATTATTTCTTTTGGGAGGTAAAAAAAAAGTATACACATAAAATTAAAAGTTAGCATATTTTTAGTAGTCTTTGCCAACTGTCACGTGGGGGAGGGGTGTCAGATTTGGTTCTTTAAATTATGTGTGTTTAAATGGTCATAAGTAACTTGAACAAAAAAGGAAAGGAAGGAAGAAGGAAAAAGAAAGCCATTAGGGAAAATCAAAAGCCTATTACCGTTGGTAAATCAGAGCCAATCTAGGACATTGAGAAGGGAGTAAAGATGGAGGTCAGAGAGAACTGGGCCTCACACTGCAGATCCAAGCAGTCTATCTTTCCATATTTAACACAAGGGTAGGCCATAACTCTAACAGTAGTCAGAGACCGGATTCCCATAGGCATTCCTTGATTCAATAAGAGATGACATTGAGCAAGTCTCCTTCTCTCAAAATTAGACTTTTGGGGAACTTTCAATCTATCTACCGCTAAGCTAATTCTCATAATTATGTATGTTTTAAAGTCCTCATCACAACCATGAGTCCAGAGGAATTATTACCCCAAATTCAAAGTGAGGAGCCTGTGACTGGGAAAGGTTTTATAGCCTTCTCACGGCTACACTATGTCCTGGGGCATGATGGCGTGACCGAAGCAGCTGTGAAGAGCATCAAGTCGGGGATGCAAGAGAGGAAGGAGGAGGTTAGCACAAAACAAAGGCTGGGCGTGTGATATCCGGCCTCCCTCTGCCCTATCTTTACCTCATGTGCCGGTGGTGGGGCTGCTTCTCTGGAGCATGCTGTATGGTGGGAATTTGGTCCCATAGCCAATTGTACCGGGCAGCTTTGCCCAGTGGGCATGGTCTTCTCTGGAGATGCCTCCTTCATTAACCCTGAAGAGGGTAAAAGACTTTGGGTGCTGGAAAGATGTGACTCTGGGTTCAAATGTGGTGCATAAGATGGTGATGGTGACGGACGGTGAGGATGGAACTACGGTGATGGTTATGGCTAATGATGGATGGGGAAGGCATGACAATGACAGGATGATGATGCTGATGGCGATGATGATGGTCATGGTGATGATGATGATGATGATGATGGTCATGGTGATGATGATGGCAATAATGATGGTCATGGTGATGATGCTGATGGCGATGATGATGGTCATGATGATGATGGCGATGATGATGGTCATGGTGATGATAATGGCGATGATGATGGTCATGGTGATGATGATGGTGATGATGATGGAGATGATGATGGTGATGATGATGGAGATGATGATGGTGATGATGATGGAGATGGAGATGATGCTGCTGATGGAAATGATGAAGGTGATGATTATGGTGATGATGATGGAGCGTGATGGTGGTGATGGTCATGATGACTAACACTGAATATGATGAACACAAAAATGATAAACCAATTCCGTCTGTTGAACTCAATTGATATAGCAGACATTGTTAGAAGACTTCTGTCATTTGTCTCCTATTACTCCCATTCTCGCCTTGTGAGGTTGACATCATCATGTTCTTTCTTTGCCCAGACAAAGAAACCGAGAATGAGTGCCTCAGAGGTAACACGCCTAGAATAGTAATGCTGGACCCAAAACCCAGGCCTAAAGACAGTCAGGCTATGCTCTCAACTAGTAAGCTGACTGCCTTCTTGTAGAAATTTAGCCACAGTCTCGGAGCCCAGTGGGAGCTAGCATCCTGCAAAGCCTGTAAGAAGAAATTCAACCACAGTAACTCCGAAGACACCAGAGGCATGGAACATTGTGACCCCGACATGGTCACTTTCAAGGAAAATGCATCCCAAGTATGTTTGCCTTTTAAATTTTGTGACTCTTGTTCTTTTCTATGTCCCCAAACTTGTGAACTTTTATGACTTTTCTGTTACTTTAATACTTTGTAATATATTCTACTGGAGGAAAACAGAAACTTTTATTTTCCTTTACTGTTTTTTACTCCATTCTTCTACCTCTTAAATGCCTCTCAAATTCATTTAGATGCAAAGCAGCCGTGAAATTTTACATCTACCTGACCTAGCCAGCATTATTTCTGACAGAAATCCTCCTTGTCGCATCTCCCTGCAGTTACTACCACGAGCCGGGTTGAAGGTTTGTAGGAACTTTTCCATCGTAGGCAGTCCCTGATGATCCCTGACACTCAACTCAAGATTTTTCAACTTTACGAAGACATGCATGCAGTATCCATTTGGTAGAAACTGCACTGTGAATTTTGATCTTCTCCTGGGCTAGCTCTATGCAGTAGGATCCACCGTCAAGATCCTGGGCAGTGGCACCAGGCCACAAATCCTAGTCTAACATAAAATGCTAGCGGTGAGGGACTGAGTCTCTGTAGAGTGTACTGCGCACTGTTGCTGAATTAGTGTGTCAGCAGGTGAGGAGCATTAAACACAGTTTCAGCTTGTGATGGTTTCAGATTTCAGCTTGCAGTGGGTTGACCAGGACATAGCCCCATCATAAGCCATGGAACATCAGCTATATCTGAATTCCTCCCAAAACATTTATTGAGGAACTTCAGCCTTCCTAGGCTGTCCACAGGGGAATCTCCTTTCAACTTTCTAGCAAATAAGGTTTAACCAGAACAAGGACTAGCTAACATAAACAGATGTCCTAACCTTCAAGTTTCTACGAAAAAGGTAAGAAAACTCTAGTTCACACTGTATTAGACATTACTAAGGAACACAGAGATTGGCATCGCACCCCAGCCCGTATTTACAGAACCTAAGTGCCTGTTTCTTGTACAGAAAGACCCCGAGAATGACAAAACAGGACAATTGCCATACAAGATAGAGTACTAGACAGCAGAGGAAAGAGGGAAGTCCTTCTTTCATTAATTTCATAAAATACACTTTTCACCAAAATCAGGACAAAATTTGAAACAATCATTAAACTCATTACAGAAAGATCCAAAGATAAATTGCATCTGTTCAACTAAAGTAGGTGATAAGAAACCAACAGTGGCCCTGAGAGTACAGATCAGTAAAAGGACACAGGAAAAGGGCTTCAGGTTCAGTCCTCAGCACAGAAAAGAAAAAAGAAATGGAACCAGGGAGATTCGGCAGGAAATCAATTTGCCCAAATGGAAGGAGAATGAAGAACTATAATGTCTAAGAAGAAAAGCAGACATGGTTTTTAAATGTAAGAAATGGGAAATATGCTGAAGAAATTGAGTCTCAAGTATTATGTACAAAATATTCTAGTTTTTCCTTGGCAATTTTATTCAGATGGAGCCCACGTGTCATATATTTCCCCCACTAAAAGACACAGTGTGAAGCTGACCATGCTACCATTTCCAGAATCAGCTTTAGAATCATCATTTATTTTCATCAGCCAAGAAAATTCCTAGCCTCTGAACTCCTCACCACCAATAGTCATAGACAATAATGGATATGTTTTATATCTCTGTGTTTTTATCCATTCTAGACAAGTCATATAAGTGGCACCTAGCAATATGGGGTGATATGATCAAACCCAGGGCTTTGTGCAAGCTAAGCAAGCAGTCTACCAATAAGCTACACCCTAGCTAAATAGACAGTCTTAATAATATTTTCAGATACAGTATGTGCATATCATGTATTAATACTTCATTCCTTCTATGACCAAGTTGTAGCTTATTGTATAAATATGTATTTTTGTTTAGTTTTTTAATCAGTTGGTAGATAGTTGGCTTCAGGAATTTTCAGAATAATGTTACTGTGAAAATAATTGATGTAAAGGCTTTTTTATTTTATGTGTCAATTTTCCTTTTATTGTTTTTATCGAGCTATATATTTTTCTCCACTCCCCTCCTTTCCTCACCCATACCCTTCTATCCTCTCCCATGGTCCCCATGTTCCCAATTTACTCAGGAGATCTTGTCTTTTTCTACTTCCCATGGAGATTAGATCCATGTGTGTGTCTCTTAGGGTCCTCTTTGTTGTCTAGGTTCTCTGGGGTTATGAAATGTAGGCTCGGTTTTCTTTGCTTTATGTCAAAGTCACTTATGAGTGAGTACATATAGCATTTGTCTTTCTGGGTCTGAGTTACCTCATTCAATATGATGTTTTCTAGATCCATCCATTTGCTCGCAAATTTCAAGATATTATTTTTTTTCCACTGTATAGTACTCCATTGTATAAATGTACCATATCTTCTTTATACATTCTTCGGTCGAGGGGCATTTAGATTGTTTCCAGGTTCTGGTTAAGACAAAAAAATGCTGCTATGAACATGGTTGCACTCATGTCCTTGTAGTATGATTGCTCATCCTTTGGGTATATACTCAAAAGCAGAATTGCTGGGTCTTGAGGTAGGTTGTTTCCTAATTTTCTGAGAAATCGCGAAACTGACATCCAACTTGCATTCCCACCAGCAATGCAGAAGTGTTCCCTTTACTCGACATCATCTCCAGCATAAGTTGTCATTAGTGTTTTTGATCTTGGTTGTTCTTACAGGTGCAAGATGGAATCTCAGAGTTGTTTTGATTTGCATTTCTCTGATGACTAAGGATGTTGGGCATTTCCTTAACTGTCTCTCAAACATTTTAAACTCATCTGTTGGAAGTTCTCTGTTTAGGTCTGTATCCCATTTTTT
>NW_026067897.1:18100883-18116888 GCF_014885135.2 Alexandromys fortis
TTTTTTTTTTTTTTTTTTTTTTGCTTCCCATATGAAGTTGAGTATTTTTTTTTAAGATTTGTGTAGAATTTTGCTGGGATTTTGATGGGCATTGCATTAAATCTGTAGATTGCTTCGGGTAAGATTGCCATTTTTACTATGTTAATTCTACCTACGCAAGACCATGGGAAATCTTTCCACTTTCTGGTGTTTTCTTCAATTTTTTAAAATCTTCAAAGATATAAAGTTCTTGCCATACAGGTCTTCCACTTGTTTGGTTAGAGTTACTCCAAAATATTTTATATCATTTGTGGCTCCTGGGAAGGGACTGGACCTGGTACTGCAGAGGCCACTCACTTGGGCCTGCTCCCTTCCTTGGTGGTCACTCCCTCATACCTGCTCCTGTGCAGGTCACTGCCTCCAATAGAGAGACTTTTGTGGTTTGCTTTCCTTCCCCCTTCTTTTTGGGGGTAGTGCATATTTCCATCTTTTTGGCTATTTCCCTAAGTGTGCACTGCTATGCCAGGAAGGGACTGAACATCTGGATTTCTAAGAACTCACAACAGCCTTCATTTCCCTGATAATCCGTGATGCTGAGCATCTCTTCCTGTGCTTATTGACCGCTTGTATGTCTCCTTCAGAGAAATTATCCAATTAGATCATCTATTGATTTCAAATTTTGCTTTTTATTATTTTATTAGATATATGGCTTCCTGACACGTCTTTCCCCTCTATTCACTTTTTCCTTCATTGATAGCATCCTTTGAAAACTTTTTGAATAAAAAAAAAACTAATATGGAAATAGTCAAACTTATCAAAGTGGGACTCCAGACACACCCCATTCCCAGCACTTGATGCCTATCCTTCTGGTACTATAAGAAAATTTTGCCAAATCCAAGATCATGAAAATTTGCAAGTTTGCTTTGGGCACCTTACATCATGAGTTAATTTTTGTCTACTGTGTGTGGCAAGAACTAAACCTCGCTCTCTCTGCCCTATCTCTCTTTGGAAGAGATGGCTGCTGCCATGGCTCCTCTCCTTTCCTCTCCCACCCCTCTCTGTTTCTCTCTCTCTCTCTCTCTTTCTCTCTCTCTCTTCCTCCCTCCCTCTCTCTCTCTTCTCTTCCCCCATCCCCCCTTTCCCCTTTCCCTTTCCCATCCATAACCCACTAAATACTCACTCTCTCTGCAAAAAAAAAAAAAGAATTAAACATCCTTCTTTTCTTTTGTATTTGCATATCCAACGAATTCCTTGCATCAGTCTACCCTTTTGAGTGACTATGTCTCTTAATAGCCAAGAACATCAACCTAAAGCCTCAAGCCCTGACAGCTACAGGACATTCTATGGCCAACTTTCCATTTACCTCTGCTGAGAATATAGAAATTATGCTTTATTTTAATTGTCTTTAAGCCCAGGTTCTGGGTTCTAGAACAGCAAAATGATAAAGGAATCTTCTGATCCCAGTCAGTCTGGGCAGAATAGTCAAAATTACCACCAGCCCACAGTTGGGACAAGGGTGAGATTTGATGGCTGTTATTCTCTTTCCAAGAACCCAGCCACTTCTTAGAGAAACTAACTCACTGCTGCAATTGCTCATGCACTGACCTCTAATCTGCTGCTATTTAGCTTTTCTACGACTGTTCTGAGTCATCCTTTTATACTTTCCCCAATTTGTCTGCTTCATCAGAACTAGGTCCCATACTTATTACTGTCCTTGTTCTCTCTATTTTTATTTGAATTTCCTTGAATTACCAAATTTGTACTTTTTTTCTGAGGCTGGAATTGAACCCAAGACCTCACACATTCTAGGAAAACATTCTACCACTGACCTACAGTCTCCTATTGATGCTTTTCAAAAATTAGGTTCTTGGTTTTCTTCTAGTTACAATGTGCATTTCACGCATACATGCATATATATGCATGAAATATAGATGCCAAGAACTTTAATAGTGTATTTTTTCTACCTTGATCCCTATAAAGAGATACTTATTAAGGTAGAAATCCATGTTTAAATTTTATGTACCTGTGGACCCTTGAAAGTGTATGTGTTCTGTCTTTATGCTCTTACTGTAATGATGCTGATTAAAATATTCTGATAATTTAATCACTTATTAAATTGTTCTGTTTGATACCAAAGCTGCTGAGGTTTGTTCTCATATACTCCTCATGTTTACTATACACGCTTCCACATTATTCTTTAGAACACGAGAACTCACAAGTAGTAAATCTTCCTTTCTCAGCACCTTGATCTACCAGCACCTGCCTCCTGTAGGAACTCGCTCAACAGCAAATTCCACATCCTATCTCAACTCAGACCTGAAGAACTGGAAGCTGTGGGTGGGGCCAGAGGTGGCTTTTCAGAGGCCTCAATGTCATCCTGATCCCCTTCCAATCAGAGCATCATGGATCTAGTCCAGCACTGTTTGAACACAGGATCTCACACAGACCAGACTGGCTTCATGCTTGATTTATGGTCAAAGATGACTTTGAACTCCCAATCCTCCAACTCCACCTTCCTAGGGCTGGGATCACAGGTGTGGACCACCACGTGCCCCCCACCACAAGCTTTCTGCACTCAAGAAAAGTACTCTACAGACTGAACTACATCCCCAGCCCAGGATGAACTGAGACTGCATTTAATGACGGCTGTAGCGCTAGGCTTCATTCTGAATTTTCTGTTTTCCTAATATATTTTGGCATTTTATTTGTGTTTGTGAGGTCTGACAAAGTATATTAAGCATATTAGCACACGACTGGATTCTATTTCATGATCTAGTTGGAGAGAATATTAACTTAATTACATAGATAAAGACTGTCCACATGTCTTTTCATACACTTTATGCTCGATCACTGTCACGCTATTTTATTCTTTCTGAGTTTTATTTTTTTTGATATTTTCTTTCCAGTCTAATTTTCCCCAATGGGCTGCTCTATGCCCTAACCTCCTGAAAACATTCGGACTTCTTGGAGCAAATGGCATCCAAAACTTTTAAAATCTGTACTTTTTTATCAACTATAAAGCCTAATTTTTTTGCTCTAGTTTATTGGGGGGGGGGGGAAATGTAGACATTAGAAGTTGCATTTTCCCCACCCTCTAGTCTTTTTCTCAATGATGGCCTTTATTTTAGAATTCAGACAGTATTTCTCCTTTTAGATAAGTATCATTTCTTTACATATAGTCTTTGCCTTCACGGCAACTGTATCTATTGCTAGATTGTGTTTAGAAAACTCAGGAGTTCACTGCAGGAAATTTCGCATTCCTTAGCTCTGTCTTGCTAAGCTGTAGCATGTACAGGTTGCACTTCATATGCACGTAGGAATGTACACATGCAAGTGCATGTGGTACGTGCAGAGTGATAAGCACATGTGTGTGCAGGTTCACACTCTGAAGGAGGATATCAGGTGCTATTCTAGCACTGTCTAGCTTATCCTCTTGGGACAGGGTCTCCTGGTGATGCTGGAGCCAGCAGTCCTTTTGCTAGGCTATCTGGCCAGCAGATGCCAGCGACACCCTGGTCTCCAACACCTATCTATGTATTTTTTTTCCTGCTACTATCTTCTTTTCACTTCTATGCCTCTTTTTATTTTCCTGCCCTCTTTCCTCCCCTTAACAGCCTGGACCTTTGAATGGAAGAAAGCATCCACATGTATCTTATTAGGAACTGATACTTTTTAATGTCTCCTCCTCTTTTAAGTTCTATTTCAGAGGAGGGTGAATATGCTTAGCTACAGGACGTCACCACGCCTCCTGGGCTGCAGAATTCCTCTAGAAACATTGCGCTGATTTTCCTAGCATCTCAGCTTTAGGAGCTATCTTTATTTGTCCAGTACTTAAGCCAGGCCGAGAAAGAACCAGTCTGGGAATAGTCAGAGACTGGGTAAGAGGGCAGTGGAAGAAAGGATCTTCTCAAATCCTTACTTCCCATCTTCAGGTTCAAACGAAGAAGGAGGGGCATCAGGCTGAAAATGAGAAGAATAAGTAACCTAGAGGCTTACAGGGGCTAAGGAATCAAATAGGCAAAAGCCTCCTGCTGTGCCCTCCTTGGATGTATCCCGAGTCCCACAGCGTTTTGGAGCCAGAAGGAAGTGAATATAAGGCCCAAGGAATGAAGTCAGGAGCCTGCTGCAGCACAGGAACCACTTGAATCCAGGCTCCTGAGGACCACACTCAAACCATCACTTGGAGGCACACCAATCATCAAACTTCCTTCACATCATTCCTGGGCACCTACAGCCGAAGCAGCAGCCTTCATTCAAGAAGCAACCTTTAGGTCTCCTTGCTCACTGACCGCCTCTTTATTATAATATTCTCTTCCATTTCATGACTACAACCTCTTCAGGAATTCACATCTTGGACATTCTTTTTTCAAGTTATCTCCTTTCCCCTCAACTACCACTGCTTTCCCTAGGGCGACTCAGTTGGTTCCTTCTTATTCATGTGGTCCAGCCTCTTCATGATGCTCGTGGCCACCGGGTAGCCATTCCATTTCGTAAGAAAGATCTACTACAGATTCCCAGGGAGTTTATCTGCTCACTCAGGAGCCGCCAGCCTGAGGTGAGGGGACTGTGAGATTCTGCCTGTAGGGGTGCTGTTCACCAGCCAACATCTCTGAAGAGCATAAGGATGGGGAGCAGGTAGAGGCACCATCCTTGATGCCCACTGACGCCTCTGACCACCTGCCTGTGGGAAGAAGACTATTCTAGATTGCCATACAGACAGTCACCCCTAATTTTCCGATTTCCTGATTTCTTTTAAAAAAAATACTCTTCCCCCTTCAGTTTTGGCTAGAAAGGACACCTGTTATCTAGAGGAAATGCCTGTGAAGGCAGAGAGGGGTTTGAAAACAAAGACAAGCAACCGTGGATCAAACAGTTTGCTCAGTATCTCCAGGTACCAGGCTCATTTTCATGGTACCCTAGACTCTGAGAGATGGGAGTTCTCACACACCACAGTTCTAGTAAAAAGTGCAGAGCAGCCTAGAATACTAAGATTTCTCTTTTTAAGCACTTTCTTCAATTGTCTTTTTTTTAAAATCACCTTTTCTTCACTCCAGAATTTTAAATGTTATGTTTATACAGTCCATAGTCTATGTAGGACACAGAAAAAGTCATATTTTACATACTATATAATACAGAAGTAAGTTATAATTTTTGTTTGTATACACGTATTTATAATTTATATTTTATACAAACTATTTTAAAGTCATTATTTTGGAAAGGTCCTAAGTATTTTGTGCAATTCTAGAAGCCTATTTTTGAAGGGAGTGAAGAAGAATGTTATTAGAACCATGATCTAAAAGTCTTTCCTGTGAAGACCTGGAGTTCAGCAGAGGAGGCTCAAGGACAAACGAGCAGGAAGAGGGGGATGTCCCAGTGTCCCTACCCGGCTTCAGAAGGAGCACTGACCCTTTGATCTGTGTGGACTTGTGCGCACGATTCTGGCCGCTGAGAGGCACGCCCGTCTAAAGCGGCGTTTGAGGGGCACGGAGTCGGAAGTGGATGTTTACAGTATTCGGGGATGCCGTGATTTACAAATGGGCTTTGTTGCTTATTTAAAAATCACTAGCCAGCTGAAGCTCTTAACCAGCAGCATTTGTTTTATTTCACTAATTCTCTTGGCACATTTGGCCTCCTTTACCGGAACACGGGTTTCTCCTGCCACCTGGTGGCCATATGTGCCTATTGCAGGGGCAATTTCCAAATTTAGTTGATTATCTGCTGAGTTTGAAAAAGCAACCCAGGGACAATGATGATTTGTAAGGGGCCTTTTTTTTTTACAGCCCCCGCATCATACAAAGCACACATATATGCCCCCTGCGAGTCCCGTGTGCTCCTCGGGGAAGCTTTTTCAGGTAGTATGGTGTCTTACTTTTACTGTCAACTTGGCGCAGCCTAGGCTCCTCACCTAGGAAGAGCAGACCTCAGCTGAGGTATTGCTTAAATAAGACTAACCTGTGGGCACATCTATAGGGCATTGTCGGCTGATTGACTGCTGACTGACGTAAGAGGCCAAGTCCACTGTGAGTGGTTCTATCCCTGGGAGGGTGCGCCTGGGCTGTGTAAGGAAATTAGCTGTGCATGATGTGCAGACCACAGAAGTGAGGCAGCAAACAGCGCTAGGTCAGCTCATCGTGGTGGGGGAGCAGATCAGCCCATAGCATGGTGTAGCGTCCTCGTGGCAGATGTGGGCTCAAAGAGTAGACAGGAACCAGGCTCAGGCTATGACTTTCACAGGCCTGCTCCCGGGGCCACACATCTGTCACCCCTAACGGCTCGACAGTCTTCTGGAATGGCAGCACCGGCTGAAGTCTGTCTTCAAACCCAGGAGCCGGGTTGGAACCATCACAAACACAAAGACACACATGTGTTTTTACCAGAAAGCTCCAATTGCTGGCAGCCAAAACTCGTCATCTGCAAACCGAAAATCTTGAGGCAGGAGAAATGGCTTAGCAGTTAGAACGATGACTGCTCTTCCAGAGAAACCTGGGTTGGTTCCTGGCACCCACACAACCAGTAATGCCAACTCTACACAGTCACCAACATACATATGGTCCATGTGTTCACGTGCACACAAGCACATGAGCACACACACGCTCACACACACACAAGTTGGAAGGGGGACAAAAAAGGTATTTTTTAAAAGAAAATTTGAGAAGTAAAAATACCTAGTTAGAAAGAATTGCTGGTAGGTCTACTCTGCCCGATTTAGATCAACCTAAAATTCAGTGCCCAACTTCTTATAGAAAGCAGAAAAAAATAATAAAAATAAGTGTGAACTCCCCCTTGCTCCACAAGGAGCTTCTCACCTGCTTTTCCAATCCATCCTAGATACTTCTGTGACTGCTGTGTCTATCACAAAAGGAGGTAATATAGGAAGAAGGGGGATGCTGGGATTTAGAAAGAGGTGCAAGAGCTAAGGGTAAGAAGGAAAGATTCACACAGGAAAGGAAGAGAAGGCCGGGGGACACAGACTGGTTTAGGGTTTCGTGGGAACAAGACTATGGTGTAACTGTTTTATGTGGAGACGAACGGAAAGACCACTGAGTCTCATGGAGGACATCGGGGAGAGAGGAGCCAGCCACCAGAACAAGAACTTAAGTGTATGGAGCAAGTCCAGACTCTGGGCAAGGAGAGAGAAACAAGGGCAGGGGTCAAAACACAGCACCAGCTCAAAGCCAATACACAGTCTGCGCTGTCCACGACAGGTTGCGGGGCTTTAAGGCAAGATGTCAGAGAGGAAGGGTCCTGTTCTCCTGAATGAAGGAAAGAGAGGAAAGGAAGGGAATCCTTCCACCCTAGACCCTGCCCCTGGTTGGTCGTCATGTGGAACAGTCCTATCAAACCCTGTTTGTACTTCTCAGCAGATTCTGAGAGGAAAGAGTTGGCGTCTCCATTCCTGGGATCACTTAGAATTTGGGGTAACTGGTCTTATGGTCATTAAGTATTTGCCTTTCATTTCAGATTGTAGTTTCCCCAAGAACTAAATAAACATTTCTTTGGCCATTTATGAAATGATTATTAAATTAACTAATCGGTCAGGCAATTGGGACACTCCTCACTGTATCCATGGCTATCCTCTTGTCTTTCACCTAGGTTTGTGCAATGGTGACTTCTCGCCTTGCCTTGTCCTTCCCTTCCATCCCTTCCCCTTTCAACACTTTCGTCATATTTCCATCTTCTGCCCAGAGCGCTCCAGAGGAAGAGCAAAGGTCCCCATATAGAGTTAGCCCTCTATAATCAGGACTTTCCCCCCCTTGAGCACACATCCCTGCCTACACTCTCCACTCTCTCCATTTCAGGCACGCCAGCCACACTGACCACTTCACAAACACACCCCGGCTGTAAGTGGGTTTCAAGGCTTTGCCTCGGAGCTCTGTGTAGCTTAGCCCCTCGGACCCTTGGTTCTTGCTCTGTGTCATTTTCTCCTGAAGTTCTTCCCTGGTCACTGTTTCTGAAATCCACACTCTCCCCCACACACACACACACACACATGCACACCTGGAAAATCTTATGACCTGTCTGGCTTTATTTTTTAACAGTACTTACGACTTCACAATATATGACAAAATTTACTATTTTCCCTAATTTCTTTCTCTTCTCATGTACCCCCAAGGGAGGCATTTGAGTCTGTTCTGCTCGCCACTGTACCACCGGCGTTCGGCGCACAGTATTTGTTGAAATCCCCGACTCCCAAGTAGTTCAATTCCACATGGTGTCTCAATCAAATAAACTAGCCTAGCAGCCAAAAATAATCTGAACTTTTTACTTTGCTCTTAGAAAAATACTGGAGAGAGAGAGAGATCACAGACATAATTCAAGTAATGATTCTTAAATTCTGCTTATCTCCCTATTCTTCTAAAAGTCCAGTAACTCTTACTTAAAACTGTCTCTCCCAGCTGGAACTCCCCCAGGCTCAGCAGAGTCTCTCACGTCCCCTCCCAGGGGCTTGTCCTTTCCCTGCCTGCCTTTCAGCATCTTCCACCAGGGAGCCTCAATAGAGTGGCTGGGAGGCACCCCATGGAGGGAGATGGCGCTGTCCCCTAAGATTCTGCAGGGCGCAGGGAGAAAGGGGGGGGGGTGTTCATCTGCTACCACGTGACTATAGAGAGGGCTGACACCTGCTCCAAGGAGCCTTTCTGGGCACCGCCTTTCTGGGTAAAATATGCTAACCGTTGACTATTGCGAACTCACTCGTGACCAGCTGCGTCAAGATCGGAAGCTTCCCTTTCTTCCAAACTCTAGTTTTGAGAACCTTGGTTTGTCTGGGGAATTTGGCGACAGGGGTTGTCAAGTGTTCCGAGTTACTGAAGAGAAAAACTGAGAATAACTCTGGCATATGTAACATAGAGGAAGAAATTTTATTAGCAGGGTGTATGTACGTGTATGTGAGTGAGTGTGGGTGTGAGTGTGTTGTGCGTGTGTGTGAGTGTGTGCGTGTGATTGTGTGTATGTGTGTGAGTGTGTGAGTGTGTGTGTGTGAGTGTGTGTGTGTGAGTGTGTGTGTAGGCCAACAATGGCTATCTTCTCTACTCATTCTCCACCTTATTTTTTAGACAGCTTCTCTCTCTCTCTTCCTCTCTCTCTCTCTCTCTCTCTCTCTCTCTCTCTCTCTCTCCTTCAGTTGCTTGCTGGCTCAATCACTAACTTGAAGCTCACTGTAGGCATTCACCTGGAGGAAAGATCACAGGTGACAGGACCTCAGAGCTCCTACCCTTGAACCAGGTTAGGAGGTTGGGAGCCATCACTAAAAGGGAAAGAGTAAAACTTAAAACCAAGGGTAAGGGAATCCAGAGTTACATATCCAAGAAGTCTCACAGCATGGCAGGGTCAGCTAAGGGATCATAAAGGTGTCCCTTGTCCCTGTTTGGGCCCAAGGGTTCTGATGTTAATCATATGCATCATCTACAGCTGCTGATAAGGGACCAGGAAGATGGCTCAGTCGGTAAAGTGTTTGTCATGCAAACATGAGGACCAGTTCAGATCCCCAGTCCCATGGAGAAAGCTGAGAGCACCATAGTGCATGTCTGCAGTCCTAGTTCTGGGGACGAAGGGATGGGTGGGACTCACTGACCAACTTTGGCTTAGCCAAATCAGTGAGCTTCAACTTCAGGGAGAGTGGGGAAGAGAGAGAGAGAGAAGGAAAGAGAGAGAGAGACAGAGACAGAGACAGAGAGACAGAGAGTCTCAAAAATATGGTGAAGAATTGCTAGAGAAAACATTCACTAGCTCTTCTGGCCTAAACACACACACACACACACACACACACACTGTTTATAAAATTCTTCCCTTGGGGCTGGGGTTAGGATGAAGCATGTTGGACATCCTGAGTTTGATTCCCAGCACCAGAAAGGAAAAACAAAACTCCTTCCTTGATCAGTGTAAGATTTGGCGGAAAATTATACCTCCAGGTAAGCTGAATCATTCGTTCAGTCACTATCTCCAGCCAAGTCCCTCCTGGGCGTGGCCCAGTGCCTGCTCTCCTCCAGCTCCTCCAAACCCGCTCATTCCATACCTGTCTTTGGTCCACTTTGAAGAGAAGCTTCAGGAAGTGTGATCTCCTTGCAGGAGACATGGATTGTTAACCCCAGAGAAAGTTAAACAACCAAACCAAAAACCACAGTGTCTTGAAAGATGGCAGTGTGTGTATCTGTGGCCAGTTTTATTATTATTTCCTCGAACTCTTGGCAGCCTACTCTGGATTCCAGGATTCCGCAGAGCACAATTTAAAATCCTTTGTCCTCAGACAAGCTGACCTTCCGAAAAGGAGGTGGGCACACTGTCAATCCTCCAGGCAGCAGTAGGAGTAAGGTACATCAAAGTGAAGGGGACTGAGCTTCGTTACAGGGGCTCGGAGCCCGAGCTGTGTGTCCCAGAGGATCCATGCAGACTTATAAAGAGTTGCGGTAAAGGAGTAAATAATAAATTTGTGCATTTGGAGGGAGAGCGGCAAAGCATTTCTAGTAATGGGGTGACAAGCATTTTAAAGACTGCCGGCGCCTGCGCCTCGCCCCTACAGATGTAATAGTTTCATATACATTCATGAGCTCTGGCCTCCCAACCCTCCTTCCTCTTTTCCATCCCCATCGTAAAAGACAAAAGGCAAGTGAAGAGCCGCGAGAAAGATAAACTTTAAGGGTCCGAATCGCAAACACAACCTGCAGTTTGTAAATTGCTTGGAGACCTTCGCAGGGAGAATCAGGAAAATGAAAAGTAGAACATACAGGAATATTGCTGTTTAGGGGGATGGCTGTGCTCTGGGCATAGCCCTGCCTGGAGAAAGCTTGTGAGGCCCAGTGCTGACGAGATGTAAGATTGCTTTGAAGAAAGGACAGCCTGATTCTCCACTGTCTTCCTGGAGCCTTGTCTCCTGTGGTCACCTCCAAGGTCATTTGCTTGTGGAAGCTCAGAGACTCCGTGGCTTTAGTTAGATTAAAAACCAGGGGCCTCGGGAGTCCCTGCTATGTTTGCAGGCCTCTGCTGCCCCTAAACCCTCCCAGGTAGATCTTCCAGGAGTACAACCCGCAGTAAAGTCAGGGGTCTCGGAGCTCACCCCCGAGTCACACTTCTTTAGTATAAGTCTCAGCTCAGCCGTTTTTTTTTTTTTTAATATAACCTACATTTTCTTCCAAAAAGGGATTTATGATCAGCTGCAAAAAAGGCTTTTGGATTCTCTGCATGTATGCATGAATTGCTTTGTAATTTTGGTAGAGAGATTTACTGGCTTTAGACATAAGCATAAACACACACATACACACAAACACACAGAGAGAGAGAGAGAGAGAGAGAGAGAGAGAGAGAGAGAGAGAGAGAGAGAGAGAGAGAGAACCGGCTGCCAGTAACATGATGTCAAGTGATCCTTACACGCTGGGGTCCTTGTTCTGAAAGGCGAACGCGTGTTGCTAACTTCAGCCGGAAGGAGAGCAGCGGTGCAGCCGCACAAAGAGACTGAAAGATCACAGGCTGCTTCTCCAGCACCCGGCCGGCCGTCTGTTTAAACCAAAGGGGATGGAGGGTCAACTAGCCAGCTCGGCCAGGTCACCGGGCCTTGCTGCCTCTTTCCTGTGAGTGACCCCAGGCCCTAGCAAGCTGTTCGGGGGCTCTGCACCTCCAGAGAAGCCAATCTTCAGAAGAGATGCGAGCTGAAGATCGTCCCCATTCATGGTTAGCCCTGGCCTGAGGTGGCTCTGCAAATCCTTGACTCGGGGCCAGCCTGGATAATTGCATTTCACCTGTCCAAACCCTCCTGTGGTTTCCCTCAGAGGCCTGTTCCTCGTCCACAGTTGCTATGGTCCATAACATAAATACTCTCTCACAGGCGGTATGCTATGCCCCAGCAGCTGAGGTTTGGCTCCTCGCAAGGAAAACCCTTTTGTATACTCTTAATTCCTTCGGCAAATGTTTGTTAAGCACCTACTTAACACATGCTAAGCACTGTGTCGGACATGCAAAGATAAATAAGCAAGACAGCCCATTTGGGGCCCTTGAGATGCCCAGGCGAGTAGGAAAGAGCAGTAAATGCTTTTCAAATAAGGCACTGGGAGGGCGCAAGGTGAAGGCTCAGTTGGTAAAGTACTTGCCGAGCATAAGAGTTCCATCCCCTGGAATTCACATTGAAATAATAATAATAATTAATAATAATAATAAGCCAGAAACAAAGACACATACTTGTAATCCCAGCAGAAGGGAAACAGAGACCACGCAGATTCCTGGAGCACGCAGGCAGGAAAGCCTAGCCGACTGGTAAACCCCAGGCCAATGAGAGATTCAGAAAACGAAAGTGTAAGACACCTGAGGAACGACAGCTGAGGCTGTCCTGTGACTTTCACACACACCACACACACACACACACGAACACATGAGCAAGTCTGGAAAATAGTGAGAAATCCTAGCAAGCTTCCCAGGGCTTGTGAGGTTGCGGCTGAGGTGTAAACAGAACCCCAAGAAATGGAGACAAGGAAGAACATCAAAGCAGAGGGCAGCTACAGAGGAGTGGGTGAAGGGGGGGGGGAGGCTCCAGGCGTCTTCCATGGATAGGTTGGCGCACACCTGGACACCTTGGGCAGGGATATGTCTACAGCAGAGTGTGGCTTCAGAGAGGTGAGTGGAACACCTGATCCTCCACTGCCCGTCCCCCTCTGTTGTCGCTGTGGGGAGAGAGCAGGCAAACTGAGGAAACGAAGCGCCGACAGATATAAGCACCTTGAAATGGAACTAGCAGGTTCCTGGTGAGAAAGGAGAAGGATGATGAGGCTAAACAAGATAGCGCAGGAGAAGGCAGCGTGGAGGGAAGGAGGGACAGAGGCTCCAGACGGCAACTGAAGATGCGGGACTGGAGCATGAAGCTTCCACGCATGCTCTGCAGTGACCTCAGACCACAGCTTCTCAACCATCTGTCCTTGGCGGCACTGGACCACTGGAGGGCTTATTTCTGAGCCTTTCTGATCATCGGTGTCTATTCAGTGAGCCTAGGTATTTCTAGCAAGTTCCCTGATGACAGGATGGAGTTGGAGCACAGTGACTATGAGTTGAGCCCGTTTCCTTCGCTCGCGAACCGAGTTTCTTCACAGTGGTTGGCTAAAGGGCAAACGCTGAGGGAAACCACCGCTCCTTTGCGAGCAGCTTGCAAGGGATCTGTTCTCATCATTAAGAACAAGTGTTTGAATCCAACGAAAGGATTAAAAAAGCCTAAGATGAGTGATGAGCTGGCTCAGCAAATAAAGGTACTTGTCACCAAACTTAATGGCCTAAGTTCAGTTCCCAGGTCCCATGTGAAGGAAGGAGAGAACTGATTCTCCAAGCTGTCCTCTGAGCTCAACACAAGAACAAAATAAATGAAACTTTAAAAGTATTTTGGAGCCAGGTGATGGTAGCCCACGCCTTTAACCCCAGCACTTGGGAGGCAAGAGGCAGGTGGATCTCTGAGTTTGAGGCTAGCCTAGTCTACAGAGGAAGTCCAGAGCAGCCAAGGCTACACAGAAAAACCCTGTCTTGAAAAACAAAATATATGTACATATTAAACCCTAAGCCTATAAATGTAGGTGCCAGGCACTTTTGCAAAGTACCTTGCCCTTCTTTCTGAATTCCATCACTAATCCTATGGAAGTGAACACTACTACCATCTCCATTTGTCATGAGGAGACTGAAGCACTAAGCAGTTAATGTTAGTCAAGGTCCAGGCACGGCGGCGCACATCTGTAATCCCAGCATTTGGGAGGCAGAGGCAGATGGATCTCTGAGTTAGAGGCCAGCCTGGTCTACAGAGAGAGTTTCAGGACAGCTGGGTCTTTTAGAGAGACCCTATCTCAGGAAAAACTGAAAAGTCAAGGTCCAGTTGCCCGTGAACGGAAGCTTTCCACATAGGCTGTGCTCAAGTTCTGCAATACACTCTCCCTTTTAGCATCCCAGGTCTCTCTCTCTCTCTCTGTAAAACAGCCTCGTGTATTCAAAGACTAAAATCTCCCTCATCCTATTATATCGTTAACCTAAGATAATTTCCTGAATCTGTTTGCAAAAATCTGCCAGCACATTGCTGGCATCCACAGTAGAGCATAACAATCATCTTTCAGCTTCTTAATAACCCTTGTGCATTGAACCATCAGGAGAACAGAAGGGTCAAGTGGAAGGCAACGCCCTGTAGTGCTATGAATGAGTGTGAGGATTTTCTGCGATGATGCCAGGGGGATACATGGGCATTCTTGGCATAGGAGCATGTAAGAGCCTCATAACATCTGTTCCAACAACATCTCCAGATAGTACATGCAGTATCATCCTTAAAAGACAATTTTCAGAAAGCCCGAAACAATTGTTAAGGATTTTTTTTTTTTGGCTACCTCCAAAGAGAGAAGCAAATAAAACATGCAATTATGATCCAACTCTCTCTGTACAACCATTGATAGTTAATCAGCCCCTAGTTACATGCTGAGATGGACTGTATCCTATGAGAGCACAGGATGTTGGACATTATGACCTGTGTCCTAACCCTGTTTTAATGTAGAGTCCTACCTAAAAGCTGGGAAATGTGGCTACAGTTGCCTGAGGAATATCAAGGTACCAAAAGCCTACCTGCCCACTCCCCAACTCCACTTCAGCAAGAATAAGCTCTATGGGAGACAGGATGGCATATCCTCTATGAAAGTTGGGAATTAAAAAAAAAAATTATCAAGAGAAACATCCCCAAACTATCCCTGAGCCATCCTTGACCCAAACAGCCCTATCCTCGGCAGCAGAAGGGACTTGGAATTAAGTGCAGCTGTCAAGACAAATTCTCATTATTATACTAACAGCCTTCCTTGCTTTTGTAGATTTTTAAATTGATTCTTGTGAAAAGATGTGGAAGTTGCCTTATTATAGCAATTAGAAATGCCGGTAACTAGAGAGAACCTCTGTTAACCCAGGTTTAAAATGTTATATAGGGTGTCCTGGCTCCTGTCTGATGTGTGCTCTTCCTACAAGATTAGTGAGAACCAGCTGAAGGCAATAGAGAGGACACGAGAGGAACATCATTCCATGACCATGGCTTATTGCTATGCTGGATTCTTTGTGATGTGAGTTCCTTGATCAGAAACAGTGCTAGAGAGAATACCATGATGGCATAAGGCACAAAGTTCAACTCAAGTTCAAATGGATCAAAGAACTTAATATAAATCCTACCACACTGAACCTGATAGAAGAGAAAGTGGGAAGTAAACTTAATCGCATGGGCACAGAAGACCACTTCCTAAATATAACCCCAGTAGCACAGACTCTGAGAGCAACAATAAATAAATGGGACCTCCTGAAATGGAGAAGCTTCTGTAAAGCAAAGGACACAGTCAATAAGACAAAAAGGCATCCCACAGAATAGGAAAAGATCTTCACCAACCCCACATCAGACAGAGGACTGATCTCCAAAATATAAAAAGAACTCAAAAAATTAGACATAAAAATACCAAATAATCCAATTTAAAAATGGGGTACAAAAAAAAAGCCAGGCGGTGGTGGCACATGCCTTTAATCCCAGCACTCGGAAGGCAGAGGCAGGCGAATCTCTGTGAGTTTGAAGCCAGACTGGTCTACAATAGATAGTTCCAGGACAGGCTCCAAAGCTACAGAGAAATTCTGTCTCAAAAAATAAAAATATAAATGGGGTGCATAGCTAAGCAGAGAATTCTCAACAGAAGACTATCAAATGACTGAAAGACACTTAAGGAAATGTTCAACATCCTTAACCATCAGGGACATGCAAATAAGAATGACTCTGAGATTCCATTTTATACCAATCAGAATAGCTAAGATCAAAAACACCTATGATAGCTTATGCTGGAGAGGATGTGGAGTAAGGAAAACACTCCTCCATTGCTGCTGGGAGTGAAAACTTGTACAACCACTTTGAAAATCATCATGGCAGTTTTCCAGAAAATTGGGAATCAACATACCTCAAGACCCAGCAATACCACTCTTGGGCATAAAGCCAAAGGATGCTCAATCATACTATAAGGACATTTGCTCAAATATGTGTCATTTGTAATAGCCAGAAACTGGAAACAA
>NW_026067897.1:18117015-18199816 GCF_014885135.2 Alexandromys fortis
GCGAGGAAACCTAGTCCCAGAAAGACTAGCACAATATTTATTCTCACTCATAAGTAGATATTAGACATAAAGCAAAGGATAAACAACCTATAGTCCATGACCCTAGAGAAGCTAGGTAACAGGGAGAACCCTAAAAGATATACCATGAATCCCCCTGGGAAGGGGAAATAGACAAGATCTCCTGAGAAAATTGGGAGAGTGGGTGGGGGGGGGAAAGGAGGGCAGGAGGGAATGAAGAGGGGAGAAGGGGAGGAGGAGGAGAACTTGAGGGAATGGGATGTTCAAGATGGGGGAAGAACAGAGAGGGAGAGAAAGGAAAGAGATATCTTTGCTGAGGGAGCCATTTTGAGGCTAGCAAGAAACCTGGCATTAGAGAAATTCCCAGGAATCCACAAGGATGGCCCCAGCTAAAACCCTAAGCAGTTGTGGAGAGAGTGCCTGAACTGGCCTTGCCCTGTAGTCAGATTAATTACTATTTTAAATGTCATCATAGAACCTTCATCCAGCAACTGATAGAAGCAGATGCAGAGATCCACAGCAGAGCACTGGGCCGAGGTCCCAAAGTCCAGTTCAAGAGAGGTAGAAGTGAGCACACAAGCAAAGGAGTCAAGATCATGATGGAGATACCCACTGAAACAGCTCACCTGAGCTCACGGGAGCCCAGTGACTCTGGCCTGAGAGCGGGGAGCTAGCATGAGACCAAACTAGGCCCTCTAAATGTGGGTACAGTTGAATGGCTGGGGCAGACTGTGGGGCCACTGGCAATAAGACCAGATTTATCCCTACTGCTTCTACTAACTTTTTGGAGCCCATTCTCTCTGGAGGAATACCTTGCTCATCTTGGATATAGTGAGGAGGGGCTTGGTCCTACCTCAAGGCAATGTGCTAGACTTTGGTGGCTTCCCATGGGAGGCCTTGATCTCTCTGAGGAGTAGATGGAGCGTGGGGTGTGGGGAAAGATGGAGGAAGTAGGAGGGGAAGGAGTGGGAACTGGGATTCGTATGTAAAATGAAAAAAGACCACTTTAAAAAATAGATAAATAAATAAATTTTTAAAAAAGAAAAGAAAAACAAGGCACACCACAAGACCCATCTCCCACATGATTCAAGATTGTATCAGATTGGCCATTGACACTAATCAATTCCATCCAAAACATCTATATACAGTTTTAAAATGAACAGCTAAGAAAAGAGATCATGTTTAGACTTGGAGCATAAGAGGAAAGCCTGTGAAATGGCTGTTATCTTTTGTTGTTAGGGAATTACAAATTAAAACAAGTTACCAATACACACCTGTTGGAATGGCCTTCATCCAAAACCAGACAACACCAATTGCTGCTGAGAATTAAGAGCATGAAGAACCTTCATTTCTTGCTGATGGACTGGAAACATAGTTAAGGGCACTTCAGAAGACTGTGTGGCAGTTTCTCACAAAGCAAAGCCTAGTCCTGCCATACAGTTAGCAGGTGTTTACCTGATGGAGCTGGGAATGTACACCCTGCATAAAAACCTGCACATCAACATCTCCAGCAGGTTTATTCATGGTCAACCAAAATGTCTTCCAAGAAGTGAACGGGTAAAAAGCTGTGGTCTAACGTCTAAACACCAGAACAGTATTGAGAGATCAAATGAGCCATTGAAGCCACAAAAAGGCACAAATTAATATGAAATGAATATTGGCTAAGTGAAAGAAGTCAGCCAAGAAAAGCCCCAATATGACAGCTCCAAACACAGGGAAAGCCAAATCCTAACGACTATAAGGTGTCAGGGATTCACGGCCAAAGGGAGTTGAATAAGTGAAGCTCAGGAGTTTGGGAAGGAGGGGTGACAGAAAGACTATTTTATGGGATATTATGATGGTGAACATACAACATTGAGCATTTGTTAAGTCTATGCAAACTTACAGCACAAAGAGTGAACCTTAATGTAAGCAAATTTTATAAAACATAATTGAGGTCAGGAGATCCCGGAAATGCAGTAATTTATAAAGATAGAACATTTGGTAGGAGAGATAAGAGAAACTGGAATTAGCGTGATTCCTAAACTTATCCAATGAAAAATGTCACCCAGGGAGTTTGTGAAATACACGTCTCTTTGCTCCTCTAAACACACTGACTTCCTAAGACGGACAGGTATGGAGAAACACCATGAAATGATGAGTTCCGCAGTCTCTGATGATGGAGACATCATCACGGTGAATTTTCTGAAGCTTTGCAGAAACTGCACACACGGGAGAGAGTGCTTCCAGGAGAGACTGACTGGCCTAGCTCCCGGCGGGCCTCACAGGTGGTGTTAGGCTGATTAATTTATCATGGTCCTAAGCATGCCTCTCAGCCTTCCAGGCCTCTAAATCTGATTGAACCCGTTTACAGTCGGCCTCACAGAAACCAAGATAGTTGATGAAACCAGTCTACAAATTTACCAATTAAAACTTTAAATTATGAATATTACTATCAACCCTTAGCAAATTGGCAAAACTGGTTTGTCTTCTTTCCTTAGGCATCTGTATAATACAGAAGGAATAAATTGCTGTGAAAAGTTTACTTGGCTAATATTAAATTATTAAAGAAGGGATAAGTGGCTCACACTTACAAGGTCACCTTGTGTGATCACTCCGCAGGGGCATTCTTGCCCACCATTGTCACTGCCCAGCCCTGTTGACAGTTTTTTGTGCTGCCCTGCCCCACAGCCATTCGGTCCCAAAGAGAGACAAGGAGAGGAAGAGGGAAAAAAAAGATCTGTTCGAGAAAATATATAAACATAAGTAGGTTAGGTCACAGACCCTGAGATACAGAATGGATTTCTACAAGTTAATAGGAAGAAAGTTCTGATTGATATGGGCAATGATCAGAACAAATAATTGGAGGTCAACAGACACTAAGTGTCCCACATCGCTCATCATCAGGGCAAAGAAAGCTCTAAACCCCGACGTGTCCACTAAAAACAGATAGCATTAAACATTGACACACTGACCTGACCCTAGGACACTGCTGTGAAGCATTAAATGGTGCGAGCACTTTGGAAAAACACACAGCTGTTTTGTTTTAATAAAACCAAACATGACCTACCATATTCCTCCTAATTATTTACCAAAAAGAAAACCACATTGAACACGAGTTATCCAAAAAATGTTCATAGTTCATACCTATTTAAAACATCCCAAGTTAGAAACCGCCAGCTACACATCAGTAGGATGACCGCTCCACTGTTTGGCAGAACACTATAAAGGAACTAAAAGGGAACAAACTACTGACAAACACAAAGTACAACCATCTGTGTGATGTGATTACCATTAATAAATAAAGAAACTGCCTTGGCCTGTTGATAGGGCAGAACTTACGTAGGCAGGGAAGATGGAACTGAATGCTGGGAGGAAGAAGGTGGAGTCATGGGGATGCCACGGATCCACCGCCAGAGACAGACATGCTGAAACTTTGCTGGTAGGCCACGACCTCGTGGTGATGCGTTAAACTAAGATGTAAGAGTCAGCCAACAAGAAGCTAGAGCTAATGGGCCAAGAAGTGATTTAATTAATATAATTTCTGTGTGATTATTTTGGTTCTGGGCGGCTGGGACAAACAAGCAGCTCCTCCATGCAACACAAACATGTTGTTTCTAAGAAAGCCGCATGAGAGAGAACCTAGCACGTTTCATTTATATTATGTCCAACAGAGGATGGCACCAGGTGTGAATTAGGTCCTTGCAATACTCATTTTCTCGTTAGGAGTACATAGCCATTGGCTTAAACTCAGTCTATGAGGCTGGGGAGACGGCTTGACTGGTACAGTGTTGGCTGTGAGAACCGAACTCTGGATCCCCAACACTTGTGCGAAGAGCGCCATGTCCACACAGGGACCACAGGAGAAGCCCTGGGGCTCGCTGGACGGTGTAGACACCAGTGAGGTCCAGGGTAAGTGAGAGACTCTATGTCAAAGTGGGGACTAGGGCAGCGGGGCAGCTCAGAGGTAAAGGTCACCAACATGATAGGAGAGAGCAGACCCCTGGAAGCTGTGCTCTGCCCTTCATACACAGGCCATGGCAGTCACGTGCCCGCACATGCACACACTGAATAAGGCAGAAACAACCGAGGAAGACCCCCAACGCTGACTCCTGCCCTCTCATGCACACCCGCACAGACTCCGGGAGAAGCCCCAGTGTGGGGGTGCTTACAAGTTATGCATTTTATTGTATGCAACTTTTGTTTTAAAAATGGTCAGTAAGATTAAGTTGTGTTAGCTAAGCATAGTGGCACCTGCCTGCTGCCACGGTGCACCAGAGATAAGGATGGGAGGATCCGGAGTTAAGGACAGCCTGCACCACGTCACAAGTTCTGGCCAGCCTGCATCAGTAAATACAGAAAGACAGAAAGACAGAAGGGAGGGAGGGAGGGAGGGAGGGAGGGAGGGAGGGAGGGATATCAGCTATTTTAAATGACGGAGGAACTATCTTATTAAAAAGAAATAAATTCAGTAAATCAAGTTAATGAAGAAACAGCTCCATGGTACCCTCAAATCTGCCATGAAGCAGAACTAGGAGCTTCAGTGTAGCAGACACGCTGACTCTCACTTTCTAAGCCCTGCTTAGCATCAACTCGGGATGGTTTTCCCGCAGGAACACACGTTTCCTCTCTCGACCACTAGAACACACACTCCACGGCAGCAGGCATTCTTCTTGTGCTCTGTATCTTCCGGATCTAGGAGTCTTGACCTAAACCGGCATTTAATATTTGCTGAATGAGCAAACAAACATGACCAAAATGTGATTTAGATCTGGGGCAAACACCATACAGGGCTCTGTGTTGGGGGAAGGAGAGCACTTTTATTGAAAATGAGGGTTTTTTTCTCATGTAAGAAATTTGGATCAGCTTCCCTCTCCCTCACCTCACCACTCTTCCAATGTATCTCCTCTGTGTTTAGAAAACAAATAGGCAAAAAAAAAAAAAAAAAAAAAAAAAAAGGAAAAAAAAAAAAAAAAAAAAAAAAAAAAAAAAAAAAAAAAAAACAACAGGAAAAAGAAAAAGCACAAGAAACACACACATACACACACACACACAATCTTAAAAACACAAAATTAGAACCATAATAAACAAGCAAAAGACCAGTAAGGCAAAAAAAGGGGGGGGGGGGATGAAGAGGTAGGGCAAACAATATGAGACAAAATAAAATAAAATCTCCCACAACACCATTGAGTTTCTATTGGCCCATTTACTTTAGACATGGGGCGTGCCCTTAATAAACAGGATTTATATATCCAGTGAGACTCCACAGGCAAAAACTAAGTTTTCTTTTGCAAGTGGTTGTCAAATGGACATCGCTTCTGGGTTGCGGCTGGAGCCTTCTGTCTCCTTCCCTTTCAGCACTGGGACGGCAGGCCCTCTGCAAGCTGCCAGTCTCTGAATTAACGTGTGCGTCTGTCCTGCTCTGTCTGGAAGACAGTTTCCCATTTGACTTTTACAATCTTTCTGCCCCCGCTTCCCAAGACGTTTTTAAACAAATGATTCCGTTCCCAACATTCCGCTCAACGGCAAACAACTTCCGTTTGAAGCGGATTTTTTCCTTTATTTTTTCATTAAGCATTTCTGTTGTGCTGAAACAGACAAAAGCTTCCCACACAAGTGTCTCCCCACTTCACTTCCCTCACCTTGTTTCAGGTTGTGACCGCTGGAAAGACACTGGTCAGGGCTCCCACTGTCTCCACCTACCCCACGTATCTGCTCTCTCCTCCTTACTAGAAACTCTGTCAGCAAGGAAGAAGAATCCGGTGGCTCAGTCTAAAGCTATTCCGGCACCTTCTGCTGGAGGCTGGATCACGGCAGTCAGGGGCACACACTCTTAGTAGCGTTCCTAGCGTCTCTCGACTTTTTATTTTGAGGCCTACCAGATCCTGCCATCGTTCGGGGTCACCTCTGACTGGGCCTGTGGTTGGCAGTCATGTCATGCTTCCTGGGTCGGCAACAGTCACCTGAGCAGATTCGGGGTGGGCAGTTCCCCGCGTAATCCACATCTCCAGTGGGGCAAAGAGCTGAGGGATCTAGGATAGTCTGTAGCAATGTCCCCTCTGGACTGGGGTCACTAACACCGGACTCTGAGCCCCTTCCTCACAACAATACCAAGGAAAAACGAGGAAGGCTCCGCTGGTGATAAAGTACTTATTTTAATGAATTTGTTTTGAACACAATGTAAAACATTACTGTTTTAATCACAGCTAAATTCAAACTTCAGGACAGCCCAATATTAACAAGTTCATTTTACAAAGTCTTTGGCTACAGATTATCAAATATATAATAGAGTTCAATTTAGTGTTCTCTGTCACAATAGTAAAAATAAGCATTTTCTGATACCAAGGTTATCAAAAGTGTCCCACACAAAATCTTCTTCTTAAGCAAGTTATAGAACCTGATGGTGTGTGCATTTGTTAAAAACTAAAAAGGAAAACTTCACATCTTGAACGTCACAGAAGCACTTCTTAGCCAACACAAATACCTAATAGAGGGGCAGGTACCGTTCTTGGTATAAAAAGTCATACCGCAGAATCTGAATATTATAACCACACTTTTAACCCAAATAAAGCAAATAAACCTATCATGCAGTACATTTTCTTGTCTGCTCTTTTCGTTGCCAATGAGAAACCACACTTAATGCTGTATTACCGCGGGCAAATGTGCGAAGGCAATTCTCATGAGGCTGAGAAGTCTCACCAGAAAGCGGTGTTCAGTGAAGATAAATCTTGCGGCACGTGTACATGTCTATTACACAAAGACACCCATGTGCGAACTCACAAGAGACAGTCAAAGAAAGCCCCGAAGCGGTGCGCACTGGAGGAGAGGTACGAACGTGACACCATTTTTGTTGAGTCTCTGAGACGCGCACTGAGTCAGGGGCACATGTGACACGGGGACTCTCTCCAGCTGTGGAAACAAGGTAAGGACAGAGACAGCCCAGGTTCCAAACACACGATAACGTGCAGATAAGCAACAAGAAAAACCTCACCACTAGCCTGGCATCGTGGCCCGTGCCTGAAGTCCCAGCATTTGGGAGGCCGAAGTAGGAGGAGATTTGAGGCCATCCTGGGCTACAGAGCAAGACTGTCGTTGCAAAAAGAAAAAGATGCACACAAATTGTAACCCTGCTTTTCTGAAGAGAAAGTCATTTTTAAAACAAGAGCCTAAGAAAAACTTCAAACCAAGGCTCAAATTAACAGTGTGGTCTCACTGAAAAATAACACTTGAAACTAAAATAAATTAAATTTCAAGTATTTTTAACATGGGCAAGAAATATAAAAACAAATTTATACACCAAATATACACTATCAGCTTATTTTCAGTTAAAAATTATTTAGGAAAATTCTCCATGTTCAAAATTAAATAGGAGCTGTCTTCTATATACAGGAATTACACTGTAAATATGAAGTAAAGGTTTAATTCTGCAGAATTAAAACACAATTAGAATCATTCAAAAACTGAAAAAAATACTGAATTTTATAAGTGTGAAAGCCTTAGAATTTTGCAGTAACAAGTGAACTTTTTCTAACATTTAAAAACTATCCTTTTATCAATATAAAACTGTTCAAATAATTAGGAGAATCTCTTATATCAGAAAAATAAATTCACATGATACACTCGTGACCCCAAGAGTTACAATCAGCAGAGCGGTGTCCCTGACACAAAACATTTCTTCCTTGTTGTCTCGTCTCTCCTTACAGATAAGCTTACTTCGCGTCACTGACACAGAAATCCGGCCACACACTAATAGAAAAGTAACTCTTCTTTTCTTCCTCCTAAGCACAGGTCAGGCCGTCAGTCTTCTTTCTTGGCATGCCTCTTAGCTGCATCCAGCTCCTCTGTGGTGGGCTTGGACACTGACGAGGCGGTGCCATTGGAAGACGGCTTCACATTCGGTTTCTTTTCACCCCATAAAAACTGCTGCTGCCAGCCAAACAGCATCCGGCTCAAGATGTCCTCGAGGGGAGCGAAAGTCATGGGGATGCTCTTTGTTATCATCATTCTTACCTAGGGGGAGAAATGAACCTTGAGTCTCAGAACAAACACTTTGTGTTTCTCAAAACTGAGACAGAAAAATAAATAATGGAGTAAAATGTATTTTTTTTAATCTACAGGAAACAAAATAAACTTGATTCTGGGAAAATCTCCAAACTATGAATTTAAAGAATATTACTCATCAAAAGTAATACCAAGTACATTTTGATGTACCTTGTACACCAAATGAGGTTTAACCATTGCTAAAGAAAGAGGAAGGAAGGAGGGAGAGAGGCAAAGAGAGAAAGAGAAAGAGAGAATATTATCGACAGTCTACACCAGCAAACAATACTGCTACTATACATCTGGTTTGAGTCAAAACTGTGGTAAATACTTCATACTCATCTGCACATTCAGTTTAACACAGCGGTTACTGTAGAGGGAAGCAGAGTCTTGGCTCTGACAGGCAGCTGACTTGACCTACACTGAAAGGCTAGTTAAGTGAGGAGCAGGATGTGATACAGATTTAGGTTCAATCCCTACTCAACAGCACACCATTGTCGACAGTCACAGACTCGGGGGATGCAGACCATTTCTGAAGAGAGGCTACAGAGGCTTCCCTCCACCCATCTCTTCTGTTTCAATAACATGCATGCAGATCACAGAGAATGGACTGTGGACCAAAGCATGATTCCAATCCTTTACCTAGCAAATCATACTACCTGGAAATGTCCACATTTGAATTAGGCTGGTCCCAAAATGGATCTGCTGGGAAAACTCTGGGGCCCAACATACAGTCTAACAGTCAGTTCTTTCAGATCACAGAAAGATACCAAACCAGAAACTTCTGAGATCACATTCCTAAAACAGGTCCATACACAATCCACTTTCTTGGGGTATGAAATCAAGAATAAAGTCTCAATCAATGTGACATAATATAGGGGCCTGGAAGTTACAGAATGAGTATATCCGAAATAACAAAATCATAAATGAAAAGAGGGCATAACAACAGACAGAATCATTAGGTCATACTTCAAAACCCTGCATACCACAAAATTGGAAAATCAATAGATACCACCTCCCACGGTTAAATCAAGATCAGGTAAACAACTTAAATAGATCTATAACTCCCAAGGAAATAGAAGCAGTCATTAAAAGACTCCTCCCACCACAAAAAGAAAAAAAGCCCAGGGCCAGATGGGTTTAGTGCAGAATTCTATCAGACTTTTAAACACAAGCTAATACCAATACTCCTCAAATTATTACACAAAATAGAAACAGAAGGAACATTGCCAAATTCATTTTATGAGACTGCAATCACCCTGATACCCAAACCACACAAAGACTTAGCAAGAAAAGAGAGTTACAGACCAATTTCTCTCATGAACATTGATGCAAACAACAACAAAAGCCCAACTCACAAACCGAGCCCAAGAACACATCAAAAAGATCATCTACCTACCATATAAACAAACTGAAAGAAAAACAACCACATAATCATCTTATTAGATGCTGAAAAAGCCTTTGACAAAAATCCAATACCCCTTCATAATAAAAGTCTTGGAGAGATCAGGGATACAGGGACATTGCTAACCAATAGCAAACATCAAATTAAATGAAGAGAAACTTAAAGCAATTCCACTAAAATCAGGAACAAGACTATTCAACATAGTTCTTGAAGTTCTACTTAGAGCAGTAAGACAACTGAAGGAGATCAAGGGGAGACAAATTGGAAAGGAAGAAGTCAAAGTGTTGTTATTTGCAGATGATATGATAGTATATATAAGTGACCTCAAAAATTCTACTAGGGAACTACAGTGACGTGGCTGAATATAAAATATACTCAAAAAGAATCAGTGGCCCTTTTGTATACAAATGATAAAGTGGCAGAGAAAGATATCAGAGAAACACCACCCTTGACAATAGCCACAAATAATATAAAATATTTTGGTGTGACTCTAACCAAGCAAGTGAAAGACCTGAATGACCAGAACTTCGAGTCTTTGAAGAAAGGAAATGGAGAAGGCATCAGAAGATGGAAAGACTTGGCATGCTCACAGATAGGTAGCATCAGTGTAGTAAAAATGGCAAATCTTACCAAAAGCAAAACTTGGGACATCTATCTTCCTCCCTCTAAGACTTGGGGAGACATCAGGGAAGAAATGTCAGGAAGAGGTTAAGAGCCAGAGTGAGTGGGGCGGTGGTGTGGAATGTGACTTCCAGCTGTGAAACAGCTGTGGCAGCCTTGCAGAAGATTTGGGTCAGGTTGGACCTGCCAGCATCCTGCCATGGAGGAGGCAGGTATTCCTGATGCCCCACCACCCCCTGAGGATTTATAGGTAGGTTGGTCGTGGGTGCTGGAGAGGGAGAAACATGTTCTCAGTGGGGCAGCCACTGTTAAGGCTCCCATATCGCCTTTTAAAAAATTGAATTTATTTATCTTAGTTTATTTATGTCTGTATGTGTGTCCGCGAACCATGTGTGTACTTGGTGCCTGAGGAGGCCAGAAGAGGGCACAAGTCGGTGGGACTGGAATTGCAGGCCTCTGTGAGCTGTACTCCCTGAACTGAATAGACCTTACCACACATAAATTAGACTCCTACAAAGCTAATTTAAAAAAAAAAAAAAAACTCATTCGTAATTAGTTTGTAAATAAACATTAATCAGTACTTTGTTACGTGGTCATTTAAGTGACCTTGATAAAGCTGGTGTCTGCACACCTGGGACACAACTGTTGGCTGTCCCTACAGTGAAATTAGCGGGCCACAGGAGAGCTGAGTCTGCAGAGTCCGCTATTGCCAAACTGCTCTCCCAGGAGGGCTCCCGTTTACACTCCCCCAAGTCCCTTTAAACTTAATACTCCTCATCTTCACTTCCTTTTATTTACCTCCGTTAATTAATCTCGTTTTACCATTCTGCCAATCCTTGAAACCACTTCCACCAAGGCCATCAATCATACATGGCTTAATTAAAAAACCCTGAGCTTCCTTACAGTTTAATGATATCTACCGGGCAGTCCCTTGCTCTGTCTCACAGGGACTGCTACACTGCTGCTTCTTCTAGCAAGCGGGGGATAAGCAAGCCACTTTTCTCAAAGTTCTTCCAAGTCTTCTCTGATGGAGAAGGGATGCAAATTTGACCTAGCTCAAAACAGACAAAAGTTTTATCTTAAAAACTTTATCTTGTGTCAGGGGACTGGAGAGATGGCTCAGCGGTTAAGAGCACTGACTCCTCTTCTAGGGGACCCGGGTTTAATTCCCAGCACCCACATGGCAGATCACAACTGCCTGTAACTCCAGTTCTGGGAAATCTGACACCCTCTTATGGCCTCATCGGGCACCAGACTCATACATGGTGCACAAACATATATGCAGGCAAACACATACACATAAAATAATAAGAAAATTTTAAGCCTATGTGAATTTTATCCAATAATGCATTCCTATTTAACATGTTTAAAATTAATTGCCACTGAGATCATTATTAATGGTAGAAAATAGATCACACTTACAATATGACTTTATACACAAAATGCCAGAACTCACATACCCCTTGGGACATGTGTAAGCCTAGTTCAAGAAACACAGACTTGTTCAAACTTGCAAAGCCTCCATTTCAACAGAGTCTGTGGACCTATAGTGCTTGAGGGCTTTCCCCTGAGAGGATGAGCTGTCCCTGTGGCTCGGGTCTTATCAATCATGAAGTATCTGAAAGAAAAGTCTGTGATTTCCCTGTTCGGGAAAGTGGCTGACCATGGACGAGCATTCAGCTAGCCTGAGTTCTGAGCGAGAAGAAGACAAGGAAACTGCAGAGGAGAGATGGAAGAAGGAAAGGAGGGTATTTCACATATTTCTCTCAAGAAAGAAGAGAACCATAGATGGAGGCAGGAAAAAATTAGCTTTTATATATTCAAACATAGTTGTAAATACACATGACTCCCCCACCTCCAAACTTCAGACATACTTATTTTTCACAAAAACAAAAAGTAGTATCAACTTAAACCATACCCCAATTTTACAAACAAGGCAGGCCCACCTGTACCGCCTCTGATTTCCTCCCTACATCCACTACTCTCTGGCTTCCAATAAACCGCCTGCCTGTCCTATCCAACTGCAAACATCTCCCGAGGGCAAATGGAGATCCGCAGAAGAGCTTCCAAAAATTCTGATGCATGGAGCAAACTCCCAAATGCATCTTTTGGTATTCAACAGTAAAAAAAAAAAAAAACAAAAACAAAAAAAACAAGTGTTCTTGGTACTAGCTTAGCCTGAAGGACCCCACCAAGGGAAAGGCGTCTACGGCTTCGTGATGCAGACTGGCGCACGGGAGCCTCCTCACCTTCACCGTCAGGAGAAAGATGGTGTACAGGAACATGAGGTCGTGCTTTGACATTGTCAGGTGCTGGGTGTGCTGCAGCGTGAACAGGACTGACCCCAGCAGAGTCACCTTGGAAGGGCTGAAAGGAAATGACATTTGAGGTTGACAAACATACTGTGTCTACAATTTTCTCAGAACGCTCTGTAAACATCATTAATGGACAGTTAACAGACGCTAACACAGAATGAGCTGTGTGAATATAAAGTTTCAGAAATGTTGAGTTATATAAACCTTTTCTCATAGCATAATTAAGAGTTTGTTTACAGACGTGTGTGTGTGTGTGTGTGTGTGTGTGTGTGTGTGTGTGTGTGTACACACCTGCAGAGGTCAGAAGAGGACATCAGATTAGAACTGCAGGCACTTACGAGCTGCTTGACGTGGGTGCTGGGAACCAAACTCAGCCCCTCTGTTGAGCACTAAGCTGGTCTGCCCTATGTCTTGATACAAGCTAGAGCTACCTGAAAGGAAGGGACCTCAGCTGAGAAAATGCCTCCTTGAGATCCAGCTGGAGGGCATTTCCTCAATTGGTGATGGATGGAGGAGGGCTCAGACCTCGGTGGGTCTGTGGGTGATCCTACTCAGGGGCTGGTGGTCCTGGGTTCTGTAAGAAAACAAGCTGAACAAGCCAGGGAAAGCAAGCCAGTAAGCAGCTCCCCTGCATGGTCTCTGCATCAGCTCCTGACTTCACACTCCTGCTGTCTGAGTCCCTGTCCTGACTTCCTTTGATGATGAACATTACTGTGGAAGTGTAAGTCAAATAAACCCTTTCCTCCCCAGCTTTCCCCAGTCATCGTGTTTACCAGCAATGGTAACCCTAACGAAGACAAGCACCAAGGGTTTCTGGCCGCTGAGCTAACCCTTCAGGCCCAAGGCCTTTTTTAAAATGTCCATATGTTTCCACAGTGCAGTATTTCAGAAACAAATCTGTCCATCTAACACTTTTTTAAAGGACCTGAAGGTTTCCTGCCCCATCACAAATCTAGAATTAATCCTGGAAAACCATGCATTTTAAACAAGCTCCCAAAGACAGAGGAGAGAGGAGAGAAGTGGGGAAGCCTCTCCTGTTGCATGATGTAATCACACCACTGACAGTGTCGGGATGCTGTGGACAGGGCAGTGAGACACAGGAGTCACTCGGAAAGCAGAGGGAGCCCGGCCAGCTGACGCCTTTAGGCACTAACCTTTAATCCCAGCATTCGAAAGGCAAAAACAGTTCAAGGCCAGCCTAGGCTACACAGAGAGACTTTGTGAGCCAGCTCAAGTCTATCCCTTTGCTACCCTGAGCACAGCAGGCCAGTCTTAGCCAATATCTTAAGTATCAATGCTGAAAAAATGAAACCATTATACTGCTAACCTACCAAGTCAGGAGAATTTTTATCTTACACACTTATCATGTACTTAAGGTATCCCAGTAAAGATCTCTGATAAACTATAAACTATGAGAATGCCACACTACAACAATGACAAAAGATTTTTATAAGTCAGTTTATTTTTTTAAAGGTTATTTTAGTATTATAAACTAAGGACTAAGGGTTCAAAACAGTATAAGATCCAGCCTTCACATAACAATCTAACTGAATAAGCATCATTCCTTACAACAGTCATTCCTCAAATTTTATTGCATATTTCTATTTTTAATATTTAAGACATTATTAATATATTTACTAGTATATATATATAACTATGTTATAACACATACATAAAATTGAACATTTCAAAGTATAAAATAAAAGGCAAATGAGGGGCTATGGAGATGGCTTACTGGGTAAAGTGCTTGCTATACAGTGTGGAGGCCACATTGGGTCCCTAGAACCTAAAAGCCCCCAGCAGTCCCAGTGCACAGAAGGTAGACGTGGAAAGCCCCGGAGCAGGTTGGCCACTCAGGATTCCTGAAGCAGTGAGCTCCATATGCATGAAAGGCCTCAGCTCAATATGCAAGGTGGAGACATGTCAGTGAAAACATGCCATCAGCCCTGGGCACACAAACATGCCCACCCATGTGAACACACACACACACGTACATACATATGACACCCCCCCCCCACATGGAATTAGATTTCTCTTGATGTTATTTTGTTTCTCTAATCATTTGGTTCCTGTGCTGAAGCAGCTCACTAAGGAATGGGTTTTGACATACACACTGACCACTATGGAGGATATTTTCCTAAAGAGAAACTAAAAAATAAGTGGCTTGTAGATAATTTGGAAAGGACACTGGGGAGGATTTAAGGAAGATTATATCAAAGTATTAGATTTGCTATGAAGATTGAGACACACTGGAAAATTCTATTGTTTCTCTGTCCATAGCACAACCGTGGATCAGATGCTGGCTGACAACGACAGGCACTCCTCGTCCAAGGGAAAGGTGAGAGCCCTGGCACCAGGACATTGTAAAATCCAGCAGATCAAGTTCCACTGGGATTCCAGGGCTAGGGCTGCAGGCGCCATGTTCTAATTTTATACAGTGTGGCTCTGGCTTCTGTACTTCAACTGTAGCCTGTGAGCCTGGCCTATTGTGCTCCCCGCTCCTTCTTCCCAGTTTCAGGACTTATTCCCTACTCATACCTACACGTCTCATCCACGAAACGCTAGGATCTGCATATGAGGAAGAACAAGCCCACATGGTGTGTCTACGTAGGCTTCTCTGTTGTTTCTATGTGTATGAGCGCTTTGCATGCATGTATATACTGTGTACCAAGTGTGTGCCTGGTGCCCACAGAGGCCAAAAGAGGACATCAGACCCACTGTAACTGGAGTTGCAAAGTGTTTTGAGATGTCACATGGGTGCCAGGAACTAAACCTGTGTCCTCTGTAAGAGCAGCAAGTGATCTTAACCACTGAGCCAGCTCTCCAGCCTCCAAGCTTTTTTTCTGAAGGAGGGGAATCCACAGAAAAGTGATGTTATTTTAAGATCTCATCTGGGAAAGTAAACTCTTGACGGAATCCGCTAGTTTTCTTCCCATTGCGATTGCCATTTGTGTCTCAGGTATATTTCAGGCACATACACAGTTCCAAAAATGCTCTTTTGGCCCAGATCTCGGCATAATATAAACACTTACAAGGACATCTTCAGCCACTCATTCCCTGTTGGCTTCCAATCTCCTTTCAGCAGCTGTTCACAAGACGTGACAACAGCACCACCTGCCCCTAGAAAGAAACACACAAAGATATTTAACCAATTTTCTTAAGAAAACACATAACAGGGGAAGTCAGAATTTCCCCTCCTAGTTTCAAACCCAAGATTACCAAAATAGAATTCTTGAGAGGAAGAAAAAGTTGTCTTCTGTGTATTGACATCTGAGCCAGCAGCATGACAACCACCTGTGTCACTGTGACCTGAGGTTAGCGCTGGGGTCTCAAGCACAGAGACATTTATATATACAAACACACATAATAGTTTTGTGAAAAGTAAGGGCCTCTCTTTCTGTTTCGTTCCTTGATAACAGCTAGTTTTAGCCGCAGCATATTGTAACAGAGGTTACAGAAATCTGTTCATTCTTACATATGAAGGAACAGGGTGAGTGACACAGCTCAGCTGGTAGGAGCTCCTGCCTAGCATGCAACAGTCCCCGACAATGCATAAACCGGCATGGTAGTGCTTTCCTGTATCACGGCGCTCAGGAGGTAGAGCCAGTGTGGTCATAAGTGCAAGGTCATCCCCAATTACAAAGTCTACATAGTCTACATGGTCTACATAGTTAGGAAGGAAGGAAGGAAGGAAGGAAGGAAGGAAGGAAGGAAGGAAGGAAGGAAGGAAGGAAGGAAGGAAGGAAGGAAGGAAGGAAAATAAATATAAAGCAATTAGAACAGTGTGACTATGAATACTTGCTACTTCCAACAGCTCACAAGAATGGAAAGAATATAAAGCAATTTGTTTTCGTTTTTACAGAGGGGCTTTCTAGGCTGGTCTAAAAATCACTGTGTAGCTCAAGCTGGTTTCAAACTTGCGACCTCCTGCCTCAGTCTCCCAAGTACTCAGGTTATAGGCATGCACCACCATGCCCAGACTCAGCGATGTTTTTTAATTTACATGAGCCACAAAATTCCTTATTAAACTTATTTCATTTATGGCAAAAATAATTAATTATGATTCCATATGGTTCAAGGACACCTAAAACAATTATTCATAAGAAACTTTACAAAGCCATGAGGTTCAAAATAATTAGCTGATCACTAATACTAATGTAAATAACTCTTAAATTAACTTTAGTAGCTAAAAAAGAAAAGGTTTCCACTTTCCAAAAAGATTTATTAGAATATGTGATCCACACTCCTGGAAGCAGAGAAGTATTCAGGAGCTACAGAACATCAATAACAGGATACTTATGAACACAGTAATCTTACCTCGGGCCCATCCAATAGTTATCATGACTATCCAGCTATTTCGGTAATAGCTACTAGCGTGAGTGACTCCGCTTACTATTTTCCAGGTTCTGGTCACTTCCTTCATTCCCGCGGCCAGCATTTGAATAGGCTGATAGGAATAGCACTGGGAAACTAGGTCACGCGGGCAAAAAAATACAATATACCTGAAATGAAAATTAAAATATTTTAATATGTAAATAATATCAGAAGAACAGAAGTAAAATTGAAACCACTATCACTAATAGCATGGCATAACACAAAGAAGGCAATTATCCATAAAAGCTTGGAACATGATTTCACGAAAAGCAGACTGGACACTAGGTTGTTTTTTAATCCACATAAGACATATATAATCTGTCTATGTCGTGATGAGAAAATGAAGTCATATACTTTGCAATACTCCACACAGTTTTTAATTTACCCATGCAGTTTTAGAAAGTCTTAAATGTAGAAGTGATTTACAGGAAGTCAGGCAATGGACAGAAAAGGCATATACACTTAAATAATAAGTTGTATATACTCTTAATAAAAGTAAACAATACTTTGTTATCTATTAGAGGTTACATTAAGAAGACACTAATTTTAATTCATGCTAAACAAAAAAAAAAAAACACTCACAAGAAGAACAACAGCCATACTACAACAACTCTGTTTGCATTCCTTAATTCTATCTTTTAACATGTGCTAAAGATGGATTACGACAGCAGCCTGGGACTTTATATTCAGCTACGTGACACCATAACACACAGTCTATAATATATAATCATTGCTGCTTCTGAGTCCTAAGTTTCACCCTATTTTTCTAACGTACAGATACAATAATCCCACATATTAACAAAAACCCTGTGCCCGGATGAGTTGCCATGGAGTAAGGGAGCCGCCCACTGTCATGCTCAACAGGCTTACACAGAAGTACAGCAGACAGACGACTCCACTTGCTCTGTAACCTACGGTAGCTAGGTGATGTCCCTCTGATGAACCATTGGACCAACAGTCATTAGTTAAACAGCATGTCTCCTCTGTAAAGACTATGACTCCACCTTAAGTTTGTAACACCTAAAATATCTTTACCTTGTAAGCACTCAGAGAGAATACACGGAGAAGGGAAAAGAAACAAAAGGAGAAGATAATAATGGATTTCTCACACGCTGTAAAGCCATGTAGATCACATTAACAGGAAGACAAATGACAAAGAGTAGACACTAGTCTAGAACAGGATACAACCAACAATGTAAGCTAAACCAGTTAAAACAGGGTTTAAGATGGGAGCACAATTTAGGTTAAAACCAGGGGCTGAGCAGAGAACAGTGCTTTGTTTATTCCCAAGTCTCCTTTTCCATCCAAGTCAGTATCACTTAACTGAGCCAATCAACAAAAGCCACAGCCATGTTAGGCTAATGCAACAGCTCTGCTCTGCTCTGCAGCTAGCACCCCAACAGTTAGGAATCCATCGGTATGTCCTGAAAATGACTATAAAACAACAGCTCTTATATAGACCCTCATCTAAATCTCACTACAGTATGCTTAGGAGTTTAAAGAAAAATTCTGAGGCATAAAAACAATACACAGAAAATTATAAAGTAGGTACTATTCCCATAAATAGATTTTTTTTCATAAATAGATTTTTTTAAAAAGAAAACTTGAACCAAAGTATATGCTGTGTTCGAACAGTGGATATACACTGGCAGAACCAAGTTCTTGCTTGTCTTTACCAGTAGATGGTGCTAATCTCCAGATGTGAGCCACCTGTGTGCTAAAGATGACCTTGCTATCTGAGTCCTCAAATCATCTGACTCTTAAATTCAGAAGACACGGACAAAAATTTATTCTAAATATTAAAACTTATATTATTAAAATAGTAAAATATACTGTCTGGCAGCCAGCATCATTTTTCATATTTAAGGAACTGTAAGGACAACATTCCTATTTCCAGAGTTCAAAGCAATTCACTGCTTATGCGCCAACTGAAAGATTAAATAGCCAAGGTTTCAATCTGGGATGCAGCTACTCAATATCTCTGTACCCTGGATAAGTCCTAACCTCTCCATGACTCACCTTCATGACCTGTTAAGATAAAATAGTACTCACCTCACGGGATTTACCGGAGTTTCAAAGAGTCAACATTAGAGACCAGGCATAAAAACCAGAGCTATGCACCAGGTATACACTGAGCACAAACTAAGACTGAATGGTCGTGACACCAGAGCAGTGTAACACACCCCAGTGACACCAGAGCAGTGTAAAGCACACCCCAGTGACTCTACAGCAGTGTAAACCACACCCCGGGTTTAGAGATGGGTAAAACCAAATGTACAGAATAAAATGAATTATCAACGTCAGAATATGCTAATTTTCTTATATCCTTTGCCCAATAAGAAACAGAATTCTTTGTGTGTAGGTAAATTAAGTATTACATATGTAGCAGGGATAAGAAATAAAAACCTCATAGTCCTGGATTTGAATGAGAAACGCATATCAACATGAATCATTTTCTTTGTCGTGGCCCTGATTCAGTGCAGTGGGCGCCCTAGCAATACCTTTAATGCTCTGAGTGAGGCTTAGGAGAGCTATTTCTCACTGAAAGAAACAAAAACTAATTCCAGAAGAAAAGTGCAAGAATCTTATAACCAAGACACAAGGACGTTAATCCCAGGGCTGGAGGGGAGAGGGAGGGGGAGCGCCTCTGAAAAGTCTCCCGCTGGCAAAAGATTCACAATTAGTTTAAAAAAATGACAAAAACTGAAATCTGTAGAATCTCACAAAACATCCTTTTAAAAAACTGACCATCTTTGCAGGGTGACCAGCAAGTCAAAGAGCCAAGCCACCTCCCTCCCTGCTTTTCGTGAGTAGTAGGACGGGCTCACCAAAGACCAGGGAGTCAGAAGTGTCCTTCCAGACGCCTGTATGTGTGTGCTCAAAAATACACTCTCCCATCTCTGCTCCTAACATACCTTTTAAATGTAGGGGCATACATTTACAGGCATGAAAGTGGATTTCATTCGTTGGATCATCTAATCAAGATCTGTAATTCCTTGCTACTCAAATCCAGAAATCAGAGCACAGAGCGATCCGTTCTTTTCTATCTCCTCACTCTGAACAGTACTTAGTGGCTCCATTAACAAGGGGAAGTTTCTGCATTGATAGGATGCTGGTCTAGAAGTGAGACAAAGTAGCGTTTTTAAAAAGCCAACTGATAAGATACCCGACGTTAATGAATCTGAGAAGAAAAATAGAGGAGGAGGTGGAGGAGGAGGAGGAGGAGGAGGAGGAGGAGATACAGTCACAGAAGGCTTCTGTCTGGGGCTGCAGGGAACAGGGAGAAATGAAGCGAGAACAAAGTCACGGGGTGGACTCCCTTCTGTGTTCAGGGTGTTCAGGCAGTAGGCTCAGGATGCTGGGAAGGAGCAGGAGGAGCAGACTGGTGATGCCTAACAGCAGAGAGGACAGAGGAGGGACTGTTGGGATGTACAGGTCACGGCAAATTCAGGATCTTGTTCCTGATTATTCACACCATAGTAACATACTATAACACATTCTAAGACAACCATTCATCATTATGTGAAGAAAAGATTTAGGGGGGTAATGAAAGAAGCAACTAGCCCACGTAGGAAATTACTACAAGTCCAGGCCCAGACATGGAGGCTCAGCATTTCAGACTAGAAACAGGACAGAAGGAATACAGAATCTGGCTCTTAGTTTATAGTTTTCAGCATTTAACAACATTTAAAAATCTAAACTGTTAATATCTTTTTAAAATAATATAAAAACAGAAGTCCTTCAGAAGTGTTTTTGGAAGATGATACTGTGAGGTGATTAAGCAAGTCTATGAGAGACTGTAGCTGTCACACGTAGAGGCCCTGATTCTAGCCCTGCCACCTACCTAGATATGACAATCACATCAACTGCCCCATGTCTCGGTAACAACAACTATCACTGGTAGGGTGGTGAGCAGAATATATCTGATACAAAATGGAAGGCAGAATACCGGGGTCTGTAGGATAACGCAGGAGAACCAGGGAGGCTGGGCAGGATGGGGGAGTCAGCCGAAACTCAGCACATACAAGCATACCATACAGAAACCTGATACAAGTAAATAGGTTTTCAAACTGTCAAGGGGCTGAGGAGACAGCTCAGCAGTTTAGAACAGTGGCTTATCTTGCAGAAGGAATGGGTTCAATTCCCAGCACCCACATGGTGGCTCACAACCCTCTGTCATTTCATTTCCAGGGGATCCAATGCCCTCTTCTGGATTCTTGAGGCTCCAGACATATACATGTTCCACATACATATATTCAAGCAAAACACCCATACACATAAAATAAAAATAAATCTTTAATAAACTAATTACAATAGCTACTTCAGAGAACTCATCGTAAATATGAAAATAATTTACCTAATATATAATATTAATTCAATACATACTAGCTATCAAGTAAGTAATTCCACATCTGCTACTGACAAAATATATAAACTATTAAAAGAGAAAGCAGTGTTTTTTAATGAAAGCAAGCGGTGGCTTTCAGTAAAATCATTTTTTACTGAAATGACTTTTCTGTTTGAGTTTGAAATAGTATGTTCTCGTCTTTCTCATTTGAGAGCTTGAGTCGTGCTCTTAGGTATCAGCAACCTGAGAGAGAAACTTCTTTGTAATCATCGTTAATAAAAAAGAAAAAGTCCTAATTCCACAGACCATACTGCATTTTAAAAACAAAAACAGTAAAACTTGGACTCCTGCTCATATGAAGAAGGGTTATTCTCCTTAATCCGATACAATCAGTCATTCCATATCTGAACGGACTGCTTACATATCTAGTGGATATTTCAAATAGCGATAGACAAATTCATCATTTAGTTACAGATTAGAGAGAAGTAATACAGTGCTTCATAGCATTTAAGTAATATTTTTCTCTTAATGTCACCAGTAAAAGATTTTGTCAGGAGAAAAATAATTAGAGTAGCTACTTCACAGGGCCCATGATTAAATATGAAGATGAATCTTAGCTGATAATATAATACTAACTCAATAATTACTAGCAAGCGAATAATTCCACCTCACCTACTTTCCACAGCCATGTGCTCCCACCACTACCTTACCATTACTACTGTGTTATATTGTATCCCTGTTTATAAATACTCAATAATTTTTAAATTATTATAATAAATTTTTTTAATTATCTTTATTATTGGTTGTGTGTGTATGATGGAAGGGGGCTGTGTGCCACAATGGACATGTATGTGGAAGTCAAGAGGATTACTCTGTGTAGCTGATCCTCTCCTTCTGCCTTTCTGTGAGTGCTGGGCTAGAACTCTGGTTGCCAGGCTTGTGTGGCAAGTTCCTTTACCCACCGAGCCATTCATAGCCCCAGCAAAGATGAATTCTAAGCTGTGCAGTGGTGATGCACACCTTTATCTCCAGCACTCAGGAGGCAGAGGCAGGTGGATCTCTATGAGTTCAAGGACAACCTGGTCTGCATACTGAGTTTCAGAACAGTCAGGGCTATCCAATGAGACTTTGAATTAATCAATCTATCAACAAACAAACAAGCAAATAAATAAATAAATAAATAACCAATCCAACAAAGAGAAAGACAAGAAAAACTTTATATACACCATTATCACTTGGACTTTTTGTTCAGTTTTTCACATGTATGCTTTTTTATCGTGTCGGTGCTAAATGTTAGAGTTTGTTTCACAACTCTAACAATAAAATATTTGGATGAATATTTGACATTTTCTTGTGTTAAAATGTTCCCATTAAAAAAAAAAAAAGCAACAACAACCTGAGAGAAAAAGTGTCACTGGGAGTAGACAAGGGGGAAAGGGCAAGAGACAGACTGCACTCAAAACCTTCGGCACCGTTTGGGTTCATTCACTTCACGCATTAAGATCATCAAAAAAAAAAAAAAAAAAAAANAAAAAAAAAAAAAAAAAAAAAAAAAACACAAAAAACTTTAAAGGAAAAGGAGCCATTTATTACAATCTATAAAAGAATTCTTAAAACCCCTCATAGTGCAACATGAGGGCAACTTACCAGATAGAAGAAGCCAGTAAAATATTAGTGTGGTTTGTAAGAAATTTCACTGGAGGCTCTGCAAGCAGTACACAGGATAAAATTCCTCCCCCGAAGCAGTGGAGCATAGCACTCAGCCAGCTGGACAGGGGGTTACTCCACGCCACTGTCACAGATCCTGAAATGACAGAGGACAAGCCTGCTCCGAGATAGCTGTTTATTTACAAGAATGCTCCCAGGACCCCTTATATTAGAGAAATAAACCAAATTTGTAACTTCTAACAAATTATTTTCCTGAGTGAGCTAATCATGATGATTTAAACAATATTCTTTTTCCACCAGTGACTGTACTGTGTGGGGTGGGGTGGGGTGGACGTGGGTCCATGTATATGTAGGCACGTTGGGGGTGATTCTCCAGTGCCGGCACAGGGGGGCCTCATGGTGACGTCAGGGTGGCTCTCCTTGATCATGTCTCCACATTACTTCTGAAACAGGGTCTATCCTGTACCTGAAGCCTGCTCTGCAGTTAGACTGCCTGGCTAGTGAGCCCCCAGACCTGCGGTCTCCAGACCCCAGTACTTCAAATATGCTACCAACAGAATTATTTTCCAAAAAAACTCTCTGCAAGAGCTGTCACACTGCAGCTAAATTCAAAGTATAAGGGGCTGAAACACAAATAATCTTATATGAACATTAGTAACAGATACTGCAAGCAAGCTGTGACAGAGAGGCTGGAGGGAGACGGGGCAGGCACATGGCGCAGCAACTGAATGAGGCCTGCTCCCCACAGAGCCCCCTGGAGCTGGAAAGGCACGAGGAAGCTGTGCTGGAAAGGGCAGTGGTCAGCGACAAGAAGAGAGCCACATGCCCCGTGGTGACAGGGAGCCCCTTGTGGATCACAGGAAGAGCCTGCGCTGTCATCCAACCGAAGAAACCAGGAGCTGGCAAACTGTTCATACTGACTAGATGTAAATGTTTGAGACACCGTGGGCTATAAGGTGTCTGTTCAATCACCCAGCTCCAACTTGGCAAGCAGCAGTCATGGGGGACGTGTGACGAGTGAGCCTGCTGCATCCCAATGAGACCGAGAATGAACTCTCCACATAAGATCATAATCCACCTCAGGAACTCACCTGACATCACTCCTGCAAACCCCAGCTGGCGCACCAGACCACCTAGACCATTCCACTGCCTATGTTATAACAGAGCCTGAACGGACTCTTCAGGGTAGGTGAGCATGACCTGTCTATCTTGTTCTCAATCTAAACTTAGTCGCGTGTACCTATTTTTAAGAACCACTACACTGTAGTTTTGTTTTGTATTTTTAAATTTTTCAAACAAGTACATATTTATTATATTGGGCATATTTCCCTCAAGCTTCCTTTTCCTCCGTTTTCTTCCTCCTCCTTCTGGTAGATATTTTCACAACAGTTAACATCCAGCTGACAAGCAGTTGCTATGACACCCAGAAAGGAGCATGGGATGACTGGCTTTCTCAAACCTTCCTTGAGGTGGTATTTGTGTGAATACTAATGTGTTTTTATTTTGGTGTTTCTCATATAGTTCTCCTTTTCAAAAAAAATGGGGAAGCGGGGAGATAGCTGAGTCAGTATAATGCTCTTTGTGCAGCGATAAGGACTTGAGTTTCATCCCCAGAGTCACCTTAAAAAAAAAAAAAAAAAAAAAAAAAAAGGCCCAGGGTAATAGTGACCTGTGCTGGAGACAAGCAGATCTCTGGCCAGTCAGTCTTTCCGAATCAGTGAGCTCCAAGCAAAAGTGACACCGTTTCAAAAAAAAGCAGAAGCATCTTGAGAAATCACACCTGATGCCACCACTGGCTTACACACACACACACACACACACACACACACACACACACACACACACGGGGAAGCAAAAAAAAAAAAGGAAGCTGGGGAAATGGCTTAGTTTGTGAAATACCCCCCTGCGAGCACCAACAGCTGAAATTGATCTCAAAACCAAGTATTAAAAAAAAAAAGCCAGTGGTAGGATACATAACCTCAGCACTGGTAAGGTGGCAACAGGCAGATTCATGGGATCCAATGGCTGGGACAGCCTACCACACATGACAAGTTCTGGGTCACTGAGAGGCTCAGTCTCAAAAACAAACAAAAAAGCCAAACAACATGCTAGAGGAATTGCTGGTTTTAAGAGTATATTTGGTTGGGAACGTTTGTAACGGTAGAACTAAGTAAGATGTAGAACAAGGGAGAACCAGGGGTAGCAATGAGAAATGATAGATTGAAGAGAGAAGAATAGAGAATTATGGCTAGTCAGAGCCAGTTGTGAGTAGATTTCTTACCTCTCAGATCTTCACCCTCAGATTTTTAGCCCCTTGAGCTGTCTGTGGTGTCTTTAATTGAACCCGGAAAGGGAGTCTTAATGGCTAGAACCTTTAAGACCTCCATTACCTTTGGAAGAGCAACCAGTGCTCTTAACCTCTGAGTCGTCTCTCCAGCAGCCCAGAGTATGTCTTAAGAAGACACGTGCAAGGCATGGGTGGTGATACAAGCCTTTTACCTCAGTGTGTAGAATGTTAGTTGAAGATGTGGTACATTGTTTATGCTGCGGAACATTTGTTTAATGATGCAAAGATGTGTTGTATTCTTTTATGTTGCACTTGTGAAGCTGTGTTACTTTGCCTGTCGAAAACACCCGATTAATAAAGAGCTGAACGGCCAATAGTTATGCAGGACAGGAAGAGATGGTGTTGCCAGGCTGAGAGAATAAACAGAAGGAAAAGAAGGGAAGATCAGAGGATTGAGAAAAGAAGGTGCCAGCCACACAGCCAAACACGAAACGAGAGGGATAGAAAAGATATACAGAAACAGAGAAAGGTAAAAGCCCAGAGGTAAAAAGTAGACAAGAGCCGGGAGGTGGTGGCGCACGCCTTTAATCCCAGCACTTGGGAGGCAGAGGCAGGCGGATCTCTGTGAGTTCGAGGCCAGCCTGGTCTACAAAGGGAGTTCCAGGACAGGCTCCAAAGCTACAGAGAAACCCTGTCTTGAAAAACAAACAAACAAACAAAAAAAGTAGACAAGATAATTTAAGAAAAGCTGGCTAGAAACAAGCCAAGCTAAGGCTGGGCACTCATAAGAATAAGCCTCTGTATGATCACTGGGGAGTTGGGTGGTAGGCCTCCCAAAGAGCAAAAGAGTTAAAAAAAAAAAAAAAAAACCAACTACATCCCAGCACTGAGGAAGAAGAGGCAGTTGGATTTCTGTGAGTTCAAGGCCAACATGGTGTACACGTAGGGAGTTCCAAAACAGCCAGAATTACACAAAGACACTTGTTTTCATTTTTGAAAACAAACAAAAAACATAACAGACAAACAAAAACCACTAGGCGTGGCATTACCATGCTTTTAAGCCCAGGTCTTGGGAGGCAGAGGCAGGCAGATATCTCTGAGTCTGAGGCCAACCTGGTCTACAGAGTAAGTTCCAGGACAATCAGATACACAGAAAAACCCCGTCTTGAAAAAAATCGAAACAAACAAAAAAAAGAAGATGCATATAAACCAGAATATGAAATTAAACTCTACCCCTGGGTTTCTTTTATAGGTTAAGCGTCTAGACAGATGACTGAAAACAAAGTTATTTTAACAGAGCATTTAATGCAAAGAACTGCATACATACAGAGCTGCAACTAGACAGCTGAGCCATGAAGGTAAAGATGATGTAACAGAGGTATACGCTTCAGAAAGCAGTTACTATTCTGGGGGAACAAAGGATAAGCTCAAATTATGAAAACTCAGAAGCTCAGAGAAAAGCTCTTTAGAGCCCAGACTAGGAACCCTGAAGAGGAGACACTCTAGCTGGTGCTCAGTCCAGCCCACTCGTTATACAAACAGAACCCTGAGTCTGAAGTTGTCACCCCATGCTACCCAACCCATTAGCGGGAGACACTGGTCTACTGACTCTATGTGCACACTTTCTACCATATCACTCTCTACCCAGTATCTGATGTCTGGTCAAAGATTGTTCCAATCCACTAAGAAAGAGGGGAAAGTAAATATGTTCAAGCAAGAACTCTAACTCTCTAAACTCAGAGAAGTCAATTATAGATTGCCATGTGTGAGTACGTGTGTATCAATATATAGATATGTCGTGAGACATATAAATGTGTGTACATGTGGAGGCAGAGGTAGAATCTCCCCTCAATTGAGATTATTTTTTGAGACAGGATCTCTTACTGACCCGAAAGCTCACCAGTTCAGCTAGCCTGGCTAGCCAGAAATCCCAACATGCGGCACATGTGCGTGCCACAGCTCAGAGCTTCTGAACCCGGTTTATGAGGGCTGGAACACGGATAAGCCCCAGCCCCAGTCCTTGAACAGTCATTTCTAATGCATCCTTTCTCACTCCGCACTAGACAGAGCCTATTCTAGTTTTTAAAATCATACAACAAAAGCTGCTGCTGAAAACCACGGGTGCTGTCTTCATATCTAGGTATTTGTTACATGGATAGATCCATTTTGAACACTCATAGGCCATACAGTTATGCCTTTTGCCCTTTTTACATTCATATCCACAAAAACTGCAAGATATGGGGCTAGAGAGATGGCGCAGGGGTTAAGAGCACTGGCTGCTCTTCTAGAGGTCCTGAGTTAAATTCCCAGCAACCACATGGTAAGCTCACAACCATCGATAATGGGATCTGAGGCCTTCTTCTGGCATAAAGACATACACACATGCAGCTAGAGTGCTAACTCTTAAAAAAAAAAACTGCAAGATATCCCGCCATCACTTTCCACCTGTCTACAACACCAAGGTTAATAAATTCTTAATATATTAACCCTTTCATCTCCCACAAAAGAGATGAAGGAAAATGGCAAGCTTTATTTCTGTCTTTAATTATAAAAAACAATGAAGAAATTGCTTTGTGGGTGTGGAAAAGATAAAAATTATGGAGAAAAAACATAACAAATGACAACTTATTGAGACTTATACATATTGAGAAGCCAAGAACACTAAATAGGGCTGCAAAGCAAAAGTGATCAGTGAACAGTAAGAACTGGAACTAGCAAGCTCTGGAGTCAAGAACAGGCTCTATAATTTACTACCCACGTGCCTTAGGAAGGACACTTCATTCTCCCAAACTCCACCCTTGTCAAATGAGTGCACTAATACAGGAGCATGCAGGGGCTGTAATTATCCAGCTGAAACAGTCTTCGTGGAGCTGAGCTCAATAACTATTATTACTCGGTAAGAAGAACGGAGCTGCCATATGAGACACCACAAAAAAAGAAAAGGAGCTGACTTAGTTAGGCTGTAACAGTATCTTTTGTTTGGAGACCCTCAATATCTAAAATAGTGTCTGAAAGAGCATGGAGTTCAGTAACAATTTGGTTTAATGAACGGCACATGATTGGGAAGCTAGCAAAAGAGTTGTAAAAGACTGTAGACTAAAATAATAGATGTCCTAGACAGAAGAAATAATTGTAGACTAAATTCTCAGGAAGCTGGGATGTCACTCGGTTGCTGGAGTGCTTGCTTAGCAGGCAGCATTGAGCACGGTGATGCCAGCACTCGGGAGTGGAGAAAAGAGGACCTGAAAGTCAAGGTTATCGTCCAGTTCAAAGCTACCCTGGGTTCCATAAAAGCTTGGGTGGGGGCTCTTAGAGAAAAGACAACTGAATGTGGACATAGACTTAAATAAATATGTTCGAAGTGGGGTTTTGGGGGTAGTGGGGACTGACTTTTTTGTCTTCTTTTTTGAGAGAGGGTCTCGTTATGCAGCCTAGGTTGGCCCAGAACTCATGATCATCCCTTGTCAAGTTCCTGAGTACTGGGACTTCAGACTTTCACCTCAGCACATGCCACCACAGTCAAAGTATTTTAATTTAATTAATTTATTAGGATTGAAGAAAGAAAAACAGTGGCACAGCCCTGATCCTAGCACTCAGGGGAACCCCTAAGGTTTGTTCTCAGCCTACCTGGTGCTTCAACACTTTAATACAGTTCCTCATGTTGCGGTGACCCCGACCATAAAATTATTGCATTGCTACTTTATAATTGTAATTTTGCTGTTATGGACCATAATGTAAAGATTTTGGGAGAAAGAGGTTTGCCAAAGGAGTCAAGACCCACAGGTAAAAAACAGCAACTTTGAGAGGAGCTCAAAGCTACCCTGAGTCACATGACTCTCTCAAAACAAAACAAACCACAGAAACAGAAAAGGTCTGAAGGAGAGAAGATTTTAAGTACAAAAGAAGAGAATAAGATAGACTCATGGTATAGCCAAAAATAGTGGGGCTCACCTTAATCCCAGCATCTGAGAGGCTCAGCTCTGAGAATCCAAGGCTAACCTGGTCTATAGAGGAGTTCCCAGACAGTCAGGGTTACACAGTGAGACCCTGTCTCTAAATAAATAAATAAATAAAATTGAAAAGGAAAAACCGAACAGCAGGGCATGGTTGTGTATGCCTTTGATCCCAACACTAAGGAGGCAGAGGAAGTGAGTTCAAGAACAGCCTGGTCTACACAAGGAGTTCCAGGACAGTCAGGGCTACACAGAAAAACCCTGTCTCAAAAAAAAAAAAACAAACAAGGGCTGGAGAGATGGCTCAGTGGTTAAGAGCATTGCCTGCTCTTCCAAAGGTCCTGAGTTCAATTCCCAGCAACCACATGGTGGCTCACAACCATCTGTAATGAGGTCTGGTGCCCTCTTCTGGCCTGCAGACATATACACAGACAGAACATTGTATACATAATAAATAAATAAATATTAAAAACAAACAAACAAACAAAACCTTATTCTACTAACCCAAGACAAAAACTTTAGACAGTCAGATGCAAAGACTTAGAAGAAACTAGATTTAATTAGGAGACAAAGGGAAGTAACTGGGGAAAGATTGAATTCACATGAAATAGGTTGATGATGTTGTGTCTTTGATTATGAAGCAAAGGTAATCTAAAAAGAGGAGAAGGATGCTCCTTTCTTTCCTTGAGTTTAAATAACTACAACTAAGGGGCTGCAGAGATGGCTCAATGGTTAAGAACACACAAGTGTCCTTGCAGAGGACCCAAGTTCAATTCCCAGCATCCATGTTGGGTGGCTCAAAACTGTCAATAAGTCTAGTTCCAGGAAACCTGGAGTTTCCCTGGGACCTCTGGCTTCCCCTGACACCTGCAATCATGTATACATACCCCTATAGACAGACATTCATATACATAACTAAAATATAATAAAAATAAATCTAAAGAAAAAACCCTACAACCTCAGTCAGATAGATATAAGAGGTGGTTCTCTAAATTGTTGGAAAAGAATATTCTTATTGCTACACAAAGAAACACAGGAACAATACAGAAGCAACCCAGCAAGGCAGTTTCTTTTTAGGAGGCACACAAGCACACCAGGCAGGAAATCTGGCACATTTTGATCCTCACACGGGAGGTAAGACCTCTCCCCGCTGGCTGGCCACATCCTCGCTCCCTTCCAGGTTGGCTGGCTGCAAAACAACTGAAGCCAAGAAGAAAGGGATCTGCCAGTCTGGACAGCCAAATTCTGGGAACACAGTGGGCCTCCTTTGACAAAAGTTTTATCAGATGAGAGAGATTAAAGATTTGCATAAAAGTTTTACAATGTAGGGATAGGAAAGATTTAGATTCCTTGACATAAAAGTTTAACAAGCTGGGGAAGGTGTAAGTGCTGTTGACCCTTGGCAGGCTGGCCATGCTTGACAGAAAAACAGTTTCTAGCAAAACCTTTTATTGTCTAACCATTCTTAAAACCTACAAAGAGATTCCAAATAATAGGATACACAAGGGAGAATTCCAAGGAGAGATGTGTTGGCAGAGATGGAAAATAAAACCAGGATCTTAAGGAAACAGAGGTTTGAAAAGGAAGAAAAGAAGAACCTGAGGGACAGACCTCAGCTGCTGGAGTTTGCTCAGCAGACATCATGAATCCCTGAATTTGATACCCAGTGCCACATAAAACGAGGTGTGGTGACACAAACCTGTAATCCCAGCACTCACTCAGGAGGTGGAGGCAGAATGAAAATTTTAAGGTCATCCTTAGCTACATAGCAAGTTCAAAGTTAGCCAGTACATGAGACCCTGTCTCAAAAAGAAAAGCGCTGGGCAAAGGAGCAAAGTCTCACTGTGTCTTCTCTGTGAGCAAGCCTAGATCCCACAGGAACCCACACTGGCCAGATCCTTCAGGAACCCACACGGGCCAGATCCCACAGAAACCCACAGTGGCCAGATCCCACAGAAACCCACACTAGCCAGATCCCACAGAAACCCACGCTGGCCAGATCCCACAAAAACCCACATAGGAAAAAAAAAAAAAAAACCACATTGGCCAGATCCAGCACACCTTCTCCAGCCTTGAGGAAGTCTGCTGGCTGGTCTGCTTGTTGCTTATTTTTCTGTGCTGGCAGCTGAACTCAGGCAGATGTGTCTTTGATTATGAAGCAAAGGTAATCTAAAAAGAGGAGAAGGATGCTCCTTTCTTTCCTTGGGCTTAAATAACTACAACTAAGGGGCTGCAGAGATGGCTCAATGGCTAAGAACACACAAGTGTCCTTGCAGGGGACCCAAGTTCAATTCCCAGCATCCATGTTGGGTGGCTCAAAACTGTCAATAAGTCTAGTTCCAGGGAAAAAGGAGTTCCACTGGGACAAGTACTCCACTACCAAGCCCCCCCCCCAGCCCCAGGTTTGTTAATCACCAGCTAGAAAATCTTCCTATTCCTGTCTTTGACTCCTGAAACTCCTCTATATCATCCTGAACCAATGATATTTTAACACTGGCTATATTTCAGTGGGCAATTCTGCAAACAGCTTACCAGTTGTTATCAAAATGACTTTCCTTAGAACACCAGCCTACACTCTGTCCCCTTTAGCATCCCCCTCACTAACTGCTGACATGGGGAACACGAAGCCTTCTTTGCTTCTCTCCTCGAAGTCTTTCCTCAGCTCTCTTGAACCTCTCAGTTCACAGACACAGCTAATAGCTACCCCTGAGCCATCTCTGGGCAGGCTGGAGGTCTGCCTGAGGTGTGGGCTGCACACAGCTGTCGCCCTGAGTGTGAAATGGAACATAATGTCCGCCAACCACACACCAACAGGAGCCTGTCACATCTTCCTCTGGCGGGAGATGGTCAAGCTGGAAAGAACAGTCGTAACAGAATTAAAAACACCCACGCTCCCTGCCTCGTGAAGTCACGGTGTTCTTTCCTGAATCCTACATTCTGTCAATGTCCAGACAAAGTGCTCATTTTGGCAGCACATTGTTAAGGTGGACTGTGTGCCTGTGCTCTGCTGACTGTATTCTAACGACGGTAAATGTAAGTTTAAAAAGTGCCTGAATTATCTGAATGGCTGGGGAGAAACTATGTTGACTAGACAGGCAACAGCTACCCAATAATCCTGTAATGTTACAAAGGTGAGCTGGTTTCAGAGTTTCCTGGGGCCGGGGTGTTGAAACAGCACCTCTTGTTGCCCAGGCTAGCTTTGAACTCATTGTATAGTGAGAGGGCCAGAGCAAGACCAGAGTCAGGACAGGTTTCTAATAGCCCCTGACAGGTACCAGGTCCTAGTTTCATTTTACTGGAATCAGCCAGACTGAGCAAGCAGTCCTTGGGAAAGCTGCAGCCCAGAGGCTACCAATCAGATGGCACCCCACAACCTTGCGCAAGCTTAAAAGAACTAGAGACAGCTTCTCCAGCCCTGCAGCCGAAGAGCCCTAACCACTGAGCCACCAAACAATCCCACAGCAACCCAGAAAGTGTTTGTTTAACCCCACCAATCAGTCCCCAGACTAGCCTCCCTTCCCTGGAATGCCCTCAGTCTTGCTTAAAAGGAACCTTCGGGCCTCTCTGACTGGAATTTTAATAAAACGCTCTTGCTTACTGCATATGAGGCCAGTGGTCTTTTAGGGGACTTCTTGCGGACACTGACATATAATTCAGGCAACCTTAAGTTCTTAGGGCCCTGTTGTGGGTAGGGAAGAACTCTGCTATCTGCACACACATGGACATATAATTCAGGCAACCTTAAGTTCTTAGGGCCCTGTTGTGGGAAGAACTCTGCTATCTGCACACACATGGACATATAATTCAGGCAACCTTAAGTTCTTAGGGCCCTGTTGTGGGTAGGGAAGAACTCTGCTATCTGCACACACATGGACTGTAGGCCTTACTGTACTATGAGTTCTAGAGCTCTGGAGAACTGGTCATTGGGAGTTCGAGGCCACCCAGAAAAGACCACCAGATTCAAGTCATTTTGTAATTAGCCAAATTTGTTGAAACTGTTGGCAGGGCTGCAGAAGAGCTTGGAAAGGTAACACCCACAAGCACTTCATTTCTTCATTTCCAGCTCCGTGAGGAACTGCCTTACTCCCCTTGCACGCAGTAATCAGTGATCTTACAGAAGCCAGAGCAAGAAGCTAGTCATTTGATAACAGTTTCACAATTCTGGGAAGGAGGCAAAGAGGCAGGGTGGCTGGGAACTCATCTCTCAGGAATTCAGGTCAGAGAGGAATGGCTACAACCATGGGCGCCTAGCCCAAAATGGAGTTTTCCTCAGCCAGGGCAACAGCCCTGTCAACCCGTAAAGCATGGATCTACTGTCATGAGCAAGGTGAACCTCGGATGAGATGCACACACACCAGGGCTTCAGTTCTAAATTAAGACAAAGAAATACTGCCACACAGACCGAGAACTCAAACTAACCACTGTTATCTACAGACAAAAGTCTGAACAAATGTATTTTAATCAAAAAAAGAAAAGAGAAAAGATACATGAGAACCTAAATAACCAGGCCTAAGATACACAAAATTCAAAGACACACTTAAAAATAAATTATGGGATGGGAGCCGGGCGATAGTGGCACACGCCTTTAATCCCAGCACTAAGATTTACGCATCTCTGCCCGGATGTACACACCTCTGAGAACACATACATACTTCATACGCACACACCAAAATAAAGGTAAACTAGTAAAAGATCTAGAGACATACTCATCTACTCTGATAGGCTTGAAAATCTAAAGGAGACAGGTGAGCGCTGAGAAAAAAGTAAAATACCAAGCAACTTACTTTAAAAAATCATCTTAACCTAAACCTATTTTATAAAAACAGCAGAACCTCGGGCCATGGTGGCGCACACCTTTAATCCCAGCACTTGAAAGGCAGAGGCTGGCGGATCTCTGTGAGTCTGAGGCCAGAGTAGTTTACAGAGCAAGTCCCAGGACAGCCAGGGCTACAAAGAAGCCTTGTCTCAAAAACCAAAAGAAAAAACTCTAATAGGCAAACACCCATGAATGAACAAAGTTTAGATCATGTATTAGCAAATCAACTCCCTAATACACTGAAATAACACATAAACCAAGTAAAGTTTATTCCAAGAATATAAGGATAATTCTTAATCTTTCCAATTGCATTCATATAATCTACATTATTTTTCCACAGGAAAAGAAATACATTAATTATTTATCTCAATAGATTTCCTTTTTGAGACAAGGCCTTGCTATGTAACCCAGGCTCGCCTTGAGCCATCTGTACCTCCCGAGTACTAGGATTACAGATATTTACCAATCCTGCCTTGATTGATTTTTTTTCATTAAAAAAAAAACTTGATAAAGTTTGTCACCTTCTCTACTTGGGTAGTAAAGAGGAGCAGCCTAGAGAGCTAACAAATATAATAAAGCTTTTTTATAAGATGCCTCCGAAAAGCCTAAGGAAAGCATCCCGTTTCATTAACCATTAGAAACATCCTCACTAAGCCATATCTCCAACCCCAAAGGCTTCCTTTGTCACCATACAACCATAAGAAGGGGCTGGAGATAGGGTTCAACGGTTAAGAGTACTTACGACTCTCACAGAGGACCTGATTCAGTTTCCAGCACCCTCACTGCATGGCTGAGAAACACCTGCAACTCTAACGTAACTCCAGTCCCAGGGACTCTGACCCAGTGGCCTCTGCGGACACCTGTACCCATATGCATACACACACACACAATTAAAACAGTAAAAATAAATCTATTTTTAAAAGAGCATAAATCAATATTTCTATAGTCCTCAGCATGGGGCCAACCTTCCTGAAACGATATACAAACCCTAAAAGCTATAAAGAAGATCTGTCTATAAAAAAGTAAATAGATTTAACCATGAAACTTAAAACTTCTGCACTAAAAGCTAAAATTTAATGAGAGAGAAAAAAATAAAAAGCTTCGGCACTTACAACAGAATGTCCATGATGCATGAAGAGAACCAATAAAGTAAAACAATCTACAACCCAATAGAACAGGCAAACGATCTTAGGCTCCTATGTGAATTTAACACCAATGACTAACAAACCAAGGAAGCACACACATTAATAACCATGAAAAATGCAAATGAAAGCTGTTTTCTGACCATGAAAATAACAAGGTGGTGAGGGGCGAAAAGAATCACTATGGTTAAAGCTAATGGGCACGCTAGCGCACTCCCCGCTTACGGGCCGGCAGGTCTCCTGCAAATGCTACCACTTACTAGTACTGGGAGAAGAGCGTGTTTCCCTCCATGTTTGTTAGCATTTCATTAGCCAAATGATTCTCAAATTTTGGAGTCTCAAACTTCAGATCTCTATAGTCCCCAAAACGTAAAGAGGGCACGTGTGACTTAGGGTTTAGAGAAAGAGACTACAAAGGGGTAAAGGGGATTTGGAGTAGATGAGAAACATACATTAAATTTTAATTATGACCATGGTTCTATGGCTTTTTATGCAAAAATCATGTAACTTTGTGACAAAAAAATAGTGAATATACTTATGAAATAATACCCTTTAAAAAATGACTTTAAAAATTGCTCAGCCGGGGGCTACCTCAGTGGGAGAACATTTTTCTAGAATCATCTCTAGCAACAACAAAAGGCCTAGAGCTTTGGTTTACAGTTAGCATCTAGAAATGTCAAAAGTTTTTCAAGTTATTACGTACCCATCTTAAAATAAGGCATTAAACGTTAGTGTGTTCTTTACTAAAAATAACTAAAAATAACTTTCCAAAGTAAAAACTATTCGTGATTAAAGAAGGCGCACTGCTGGGTATCTGGGCAATTTCCATAATGTCTACCTTCAGACACAAACAGCTGGCTGAACTCACCAGAGAGTGTCTCAGTCTCTCACAGCATCGTAAGTCAGGTAGCCGCTGGAAAACTTACACTCATAAACTGTACACTCGTAAAGGCAATGAGAACAAGATTTACCGCTGAATATCATTATGAAAATAATGAATTTTTACACCGTGTGACAGGGAAGCAGAAGAAAAGGGAACCACACTTTGAGACTATCTGATTTCATCAATACAAGATAATGTCAGATCTCGGATATGCGGCAGTCACAAAAAGTTGCTCCTTTTTAGTCAGAGAAACAGTATCCCGTGCAGATGCTCTGTTCTTCAAACAAGAGCTGGGCTTAGAAACTCTCAAAATCGGAGGAGAGTCGAGGATTTAGAAAATCAGTAGTGTGTAAGAAGTAAGACCATCATCCTTAAGCCTTCATACTTCACCTGCGGGACAAGGAAAGGCAGCAAAGAGCAGAAAGGCGGTGAAATGCTTGACCTCAACAACAGACTCAGAAAACGATGGAAAAGTGGGGTGACTTTAAAAAAAAAAAAATGGAAAGACAGGAAATCAAACATTGCTCTTTGGTCACATGGTTCATGAAACTCAAGGTTGTGAAAACCACACCACGTCCCCCACACGGTTCACAGACGCTAAACTATGACAAGTGACTGTTACCTGCACCTCGTCTCTAGTGACAGAAAACGCAAAGCCACTCACTCGTATAGTTTAACACGCGACGAAGGCGCTAGGCCCCACCTGAGAGACAGTCTGTTCAGGGGTCTGTATCATTTCCCTAAGACGAGGTCAGCGTCTGGTGGTCTGGGCCCGGGATTCGGGCGTCCCTGTCCTCGGTCATCTCGGCAGGGACTCCGCGGAACCCGGAGCACGTCGGGCCCCTTCACTCACCTGGCCGCTGCTTCAGCGCCATCACCGACACCAGGTAGTGGGCGATGTCAAAAAAGGGGAACATGGACGTGCGGGAGAAGGACAGGGTCAGATCTTCCCACGGGTAATACATGGCGACTACCGACCCCGGCGGCCCGAGCAGCCGCGGCTGCCGGTTCCCCTCCCGCGGCGGGCTTGGGGGAGGGGACGGCCGAGCCGCCTCCAGTCGAGCGCGTGCGCGCTGGAGCCCAGGGGGCGGCCGAGGGGCGGGGTCCTGATGGGGGCGCGGCCGTAGCTGGGACGAGAGGCGGGGCCATCGGATCACCGGCCTTGGGTGGGGCTTGGCTCTAGTTCTGTTAAAGACAGGGCATCTTCTCCGTGGAGGTCGGTGCCAGCTGATCCAGGGGGCGACTTTCAGAGTCAAATTCCTTTATGTAAACAAATGCCGTTCGCCTTTTATTAAACAACCACGATGTAACTCACTTTTCTACCTACTGAAAATGTGAAAAATAAAGCAGTAATGTTTTATCCATAGCCTCATGAAATTTGAGTTTTCCCAGGAAGAACTTTTTCTAAAAGACACACAGAATTTCATAAAGCATAAAAAGTATGGATGTTATGCCAAGGCAGTTGTTAAGGAAGTCCATTGCTGGGAAATGCATGAAGTATTAAGAGCTGGTCTGCAAATGCTAAAAGGTATATTGCCTAGGCTGCAGACTGAGAATGAAGTTAGAAAAAAAGTTAAAAAAGAAAAGAAAAAAATGGAAGAGCGGAGTGTTTCACAATAAAACCAAGGTGGTTTAAGCTCTTGATCAATCAACCAATCGCTACATCGTACTTGTTTACCAAAAGCCACACCCTTGTGCTAAATGGGGTCGGTCATTCTGGTGAAGAAGAAGGGCAGGGAGCTGTAGTTGCAACTAGCACCAAAGACTTATGGGAACAGGCAAGGGAAATTCCTGGTCCAAGACAAAAAAGTAGTCACTGTGGGTCTTAAGGGCAGAGACCCAGATAAAGACTGTCCAAGATGAATGCAAACTCCGCATGTAAAGCACCAAAAAGAGCCTGGTTTGCAAAAACAAATAAAAGAGAAATCTGGGAAGAAAATTGGTTGCAAAAAGAACTAGAAATAAAGGAAAAGAAGTAAGTCTGGGTAAGAAAAAAAAAGTGAGTCCGACACCTTTTTCTTTGACATGCCAACAGATTGTAGTGTTACCTGGAAACTTGTAAACTCAGGTGCTATTGAAGAAAAAGGCAAATGACTGCTCTAAGTATTGCTGCAAAGGGCAATTCACCTTGTTTCCCTGAATTTAACTTTTGATATTGACTCTACACAAATGTTATCTACACACGGGCTTTGTACCAAGCACTGGACGCCAGAGGCGCTGTCCTACACTAGGTGCTTAAAACGTAAGAAAATGGTAATAACCTTCACATTTCATAACCTATCAAGAAGCAGGAGCCTTGTTAAAATACTTTTCTATTTGCTTTTCTCAGCAAACACCTTCTATATAGAAAATTTTTTTAACCTCTGGCACACTTTGTTATAACATCATAAGAAACACTCAAGATTTTAATAGTTCTTTTCATATGTTTTAGAGGTTGCCTAACATTTGTTTCACCACACACGTGTAAAAGTAAGCTTGGCCATATCTACCTAGTACCTAAAAACAGTGTTTTTAAGATCTAAAGGAGATGAATTAGTAATATCACACACATACACACACACACACAGAGAGAGAGAGAGAGAGAGAGAGAGAGAGAGAGAGAGAGAGAGAGAGTTCTATCCAGATTTTTTATGTGCCTGTTGTATTTGCTTCTGGTTGTCCATAGATTAGATAGACTAATGAAATGCTGTATAGTTGAGGAAAACAGAATGGAAGGAGGGAAGACAAAGAATAGGACAGAAGAAAGGCAAGGTTTGGAAAAGTTTGCCTGAGAGCACCCAGATCTTTCCTGACATTCAAAAGTGATTCACAAAAGTTTCTAATAAAATAAATCCAAACAAAGTATAGACCATAGAAAATGAAGGTTCTCTAATCACACTATCAGCTCAGAAACATGTGAAACTAGTGTTTTCTAAAGCAGGTTTCTCAACAGTAGCATCATTGGCATTTGAACTACGTGATTCTTTCTTATTTGGGGCTGCTCAAGGCACTATAGGATATTTATTAGTATCCCTGGTGCGCGCGCGTGCACGCACACACACACACACACACACACACACACACACAAAACCTGTTATATTGATAAAAAATATCTTTAGACATTTCGAAATGTTCCCAGGGCAGGGAGGATTATAAAATCATGCACAGTCCAGAACTAGAGTGGTAAATGAATAGACGTCCCTCGGCAGAATGTGCTTCTATTAATACAAACATTGTGGTCATGCCATAAAATTAACCAGTAGGTTAATTCTAGAACTACTGTCATAACCCATTTCAGTCTCAGCTTGTTCTTGTTTCTTCCTGATTCAGTGTCTCCATGCTCAGCATCACAAATGGCATTTCCTTTCTCTCCTGCAATACTGCTTCCTAGCCACTGAGTGGCATGCCTTTCACTTTGAGGAATACATACACACACACACACACACACACACACACACACACACACATCAGGATTGATGGCAGATGCCTTTACTCATTTAAGCCATCTCACCACCTCACCCGAAGTTATTTTAACAGCCACTTAATAACTGCCCTATATCAATTATAATAAGATATGATATGACACATAAACACATGTACTTTGAATTTAACCCTTTTAATGTTCAGAAATATAAAGGAGAGTTAACTAGAGAATGTTGGTCACACTCAAAATGCCTACCACTCCCAGTGAGCACAATGAGGTTTCAGTGATTAAGTTGGTCTGAGAATCCACTTAAGTCTCCTCAGTATGTATTAGGCTAATACCTGTGGCATCATATGTGTGAAAATATATTCTTACATTTGAAATGGAAATCTGTTTCTCTAAGTATCAGCAACATTTATGCTTCCAGAAAGTCTAAACTATTGGACTAAAAATATGCTCCAAGTGCAAACTTACCTGATGTTAAGTAAAAACCTGATGTCATCAAAAAAAAGTATATAATTTTCATCAAAGCTAAACTGCCAGTTAGTCACCAGTACAGTAACTGCCAGTTTGTGGTTCACAACAATTGTAGCCATCTATGTCTGGTCAAGAGTAATAGGAACCATTAAGTTCATAGATTGTTAAAATTAGGACATGGACTAGACTCTTGAAAAAAATAAAAGTATTTTGGGGTTCAAATGATGGATCAGTGGGTAAAAGGCTGTGATGCACAAACCTGATGACTTGAGTTCAGTCCCCAGAACACACAGTGATAAAAAAGAATCAATTCCCACATGCAGTTTCCTCTAACCTCCACATGGCTGCCTCAGCAGGCATGTGCCTGTGTACATGCCCCCATAATAATAATAATAATAACAATAATAATAATTTGGTAGTTTGAATGAAAGGCCCTTATAAGCCCATAGAGAGTGACATTTAGGAGGTATGGCCTTGTTGGAGTAGATATGGCCTTTTTGGAGGAAGTATGTCACTGGGGGTGAGCTCCGAGGTTTCAGATGCTCAAGCCAGGCCCAGTGTTACTCTCTCTCTTCCTGCTGCGTGCTGATGCAGATATAGAACCTCAGCTACCTCTCCAGCATCATGTCTGACTGTGTGCCACCATGCTTTGTGATATGACAATAATGGACTAAACCCCTGAACTGTGAGCCAGCCCCAATTGAATGTTTTCCTTTATAAGAGTTGCCGTGGTCATGTTGTCTCTCCACAGAAATAAGAAACACTAACTAAGACAACTTCCCAGCTGGTAAATGTTGTTATCGGTGTGGTTTGGGTTTTCAGTTGGTGAGAGTTTTCTTAGGTTGGCCCCAGTGCTAAGTCAGACACAGGGTCTATTTGTGTGTTTGCTGTTAATGTCATGGACCTGCATGTACCACGGTTTCTTCCTGTCCACAGTTAGAATAGACACCACACCTGATGAATCCAACATGTGTATCCTTTGCGTATTCGATTAGAAATAAAACGTGGCTTGCCCAGCCTCTCAGGAAGAGGTACATTTATTAAAATATTGGCAAATTAAGGAAAAGGTGAATTCTGTTTTTATCTTCTGAAACAAAGAGGAGAAGAACAAAGGAAGAACAAGGGGAAAGAGTGATACCGTCCACCCTCAAAATCTGCTCTAAAGCTACAGGAATCAAAACACAATAATAATAACGAGAGGATAGAAAAGTAGACCAATGAGAGGAGAAATACTGTTATTCTTAAAAAAACAATTAGAGAGCGGCTACAAACGGTCCCCAGGCGGGCTGGCGGAGGGAGCCCGCCATGAGGGCGGCTACAGGAGGGCACGCTTCCTTGGCCCACGGTGGCGGCAGGTAACAGACACGTAAACACAGGAAATAGCCATAAGTATTTATTAAGGAAGGGGGAGAAAGAAAGACAGAGAAAAGAGATAAAAGGAGAGAGGAGAGATAAAAGAAGAGACAGAGAAAACGCGTGCGCACGCTAAGGAAGCAGAAAGAGAGAGAGAGAGAGAGAGAGCGTCCCAAGATGGCGATGGGCGGGTCAGAGGTTATGGGAGTGGGCGTGGCTAGGGCAGGGACCCAAGAATATCAAATACAATCACCCTGATAAGAAGGACCTACGCCCTTGTCTTGGCCTGTCTTCAGCCTTGAGTATGACCATGAGGGAAAAAAAAGCAGGCAACTATATATGTCAGTTATGCCTCTGTGACCTTTTGCTGTGAGAGATAAAGCAGTCCTTTATCTGTTTACAGAAAGTCTGGATGGGGGAAGGGACATGCATCTTTCCCCATAGAGAAACTCTCTAAATTCCCTTCCACGAGTTTCCCTTTAGCTCCCCCCGCTGCTTAGACTGTTGGTCGTGAAGACCCCAGGACCAGTTGTTGGCTTTTACTCATCCTGCACAGACAAGCTAGCTTCTCATTTTAGAATGCAGAGGCAGCATCATTTGTCTTAGGCCCCCCAGGAGAATGCTGAGGAAATGAGCCCCAGTTACTAGCTTCTGCTCCAGAAAACGGGAAAAGGATGGAGATGACAGAAGAGGTTGGGAAGGAAATCCATACACAAACAACTGAGTACCCCCGAGATGCCTATGATTTGTGTAGGTGGCTTCATTTGCTCAGCACATCAGCAACCTGAACAAAACAAATATTTATTGCTTGGACAAATAAAGAGAATCCTACATAGGAATTCATCAAGATGTCTGAATACAGGCAATTCCTCCAGGCAACGGAGAAGTCAGGATGTCTGGCTTCAGTACCTGCTTCCTGTTTTGTTTTTGTCTTAGAGACAGGGTAGCACCACGTAGATCCGGCTAGCCTGGAATTCACTGATATGCACCTGCCTCTTTTTTTTTTTTTTTGAGTGGTGCGATTCGAGGCAAGTACCTTCAAGCCCAGCCCTTCAACACCTGCTTCTTAACTACTGTGCTCGAAACAGAAGAAAACAATCCCCCTTACATAGCAGTAGTATGAAAGCAGACAGAGACAGACCTCTTATGTTCCTCCTATGAGAAGAGGGTATCAGAGTCAATGGAGTCCAGAATAGATTCTGGAAAATTGCAAGGGGGTTCTGACCCCTACCAGTTACAGAGGGAAATCATTCCATTGTAAACTGTCCATGTGATGAGTGTCCACACATACATACCCCATTACTAGAGACCAAAGTAGCGTAGCTTTCTTATAGAATATGTATGTATACATCACACATCTACGAAGTCTACTGTTCAGTGTTTAGTTAGCATAATCGTCATGTATGGATGGGTGGAATATATATTCCAAGAATCACTTCAATCACTATATGCTCTTTAAATCTCTGTAAATCTTCTGGAACGTAAAACCTGAAACATGTGAGAGTCTGTTAGTAACATTGTCCGTGAAGCTGGATTGTCTCAAGGTCTTGTTTTAAAAGCTGGTAGTAAGTTGCCTTAGCTTAAAGAAACAACTAAGAGGGGCTGAGAGATGGCTCAGTGGTTAAGAGCGCTGGCTGCTCTTCCAACCACATGGTGGCTCACAACCATCTGTAATGAGATCTGGCACCCTCCTCTGTCTGGTGTGTGGGCATAAGACAGAATGTTGTATACATAATAAATAAATCAAGAAAGAAAGAAAGAAAGGAAGGAAGGAAGGAAGGAAGGAAGGAAGGAAGGAAGGAAGGAAGGAAGGAAGGAAGGAAGAAGCTGACTGTGATGGCAGCATCTAGAAGCCGTGGGCTCTGGACCAATGAGGGCTGCATAATAAGACTTGTCTAAATCTAAATAAGTGAATAAACACGTAAGTAAATAAATAAAAACTAGGGAGACTATTTTAATAGCAAAGTTTCTTACAGGCATCTAAGAAAGAGATAATTTCCCAAATTTATTTAAACTTGGAAAATCCACGCCCACCCACCCCCTAAGCAATTTATGAAACTGGAATATAGCTCTCAAAATATTATTTAAGTTTTTCTGATTTTCATTATTTCAGGTGAAAATCAGGTTAGTTATAGTGTTCACTCACCTAATAAATATGTATCTCATCTTTCAGAAGATGGGGCCCCAACAGATCATAACAGGGAAGTTGTCCTCTACCCTTTGGCTTCCTGTTGGCACTACCCTGCAATTAGCAGGGTATCAATTTCATCCTTGACTACCAAAGGACATGGACAAAATGTCTCATCTCACGTAGCCTGGTAATAGCACAGAGCACAGGGCTCTGTCGCAGGCAGACCAGCCACTCCCTGTGTTCTATTACAGAAGGCTGTTGGTCAATCTCTAGAAGCCTGCCTTGGCCCTAACATAGAAATCACAGCATTGATTTCTGTTTCAGCATGGATAATGCACTTCTTGGCACAGTGTCGGCCATAGAGGGAATTTAGAAGTCCTCTCCTCCTTTCATACCACTAATGCTACACAACAGGAATTTTCTTGAGCTACAGAGATTAAGAAGTAAGTGCTGAAGCCAGATGTTTGAGTCCTCTACTTGCTAACAAAATTGCAGTGGGAGAGTGCCTCTCTGCTTGTTTCTCTCTCCTAAAATAGTATAAGTATTATCCCGTGGAGGTGTTTGCCAGTTTCTGTCCCTCAAATACCTTTCCCAGCCGGAGCTGGAATCCTGAAGTGCACCAAGTCTCAAACAACTTCGCACATCCCAGAGCGCCCAGCATCGTCCATCGCGGGTAGCGTGTGGGATTACGTCATAGCTTCAGCTATCGGTTAGGTATTGATTAACCGAGTGAGGAACTGTGAGCAAACGGAAAGAGGAAGCTTCCTGTCCACCAGAGAAACACCTTCAGTCTGGTCCTGTTGGTGCCTGCTGTGTGCCGCGCTGGGGCCCCTGGACACTCTAAACTGTCGAGAGCACTGTGGGCTTCCCAGAGGAGCGGCTTTGTAAGGCTGAACACAGACTCTGCATTCTCCCTGCACTCTAAGGGGGTAGCTTTACTGCTGGAGTCATTGTCCTTCTCTCTTCTTAGCCTTAACCCTCTGCTGAGTCCCGTTAAGCTGTTTAGGTTCGTGAAGTACAAATTAGCATAATCCGATTAGATTAGCCAGCGAGGGGGCCTTTGGTCTGAAAAGCCAGAAAGAAGAAAAATGTTTAACAAAGAGGGGGAGCCTGGAGGACAGGAAAGGGAGAGGAGGCCACTGCCCTCTGTGCTGCAGGCGGCCTGAATGCTTGCACCTGCACAAACCCTCTCGTAAATAAGGACTCTCAGATGGTATTAGACAGGGGACGGAGGGGTCTGGGGAGCCCGGGGGAGGTAGGCGTGGGGTGGAGAAAGGCAAGACGGCAGTTCTGCATCCTATTAATTGATTTATCTGGATTGCTGGAGCAAGGGCTGCTGACAGAGGAGAATGCCTGGCTCACTCCTACTCAGAGCAGAGTGTGTGAGCCTCCTAATCTGGCCTATGGAGATAACATCTGAGAATCTCTACCAGAGACTGATAAGGCCTTGACTCTATTCCAGAAGAGAATAATGTTGGGGGGGGAGGGGTTGGTCGGTTCTGAATTTGGACGTCTGCATCCTTCCTCTGCTTAAGGATAAGACACAAACAGAAAAAGAAGGAAAAACAACTATGCAGTGGTACAGATGGTGGGAGTCATCTTCGGCTGTTGGGTAACTTGTGTTTAAAACCACAGTAGACATACTGAACTATCCAATGTTTTTAACAGATAAAGTCAGGGAATTTGACTGAAACTATCTTTCTCTACAATTAGGAGCTATGATCAGGTTTTTCTTTTCTTTTTCTTCTTTTTGAGACATAAAAAGGATTCCATGTTCACGTGAATATACCTTGAGTCTCAATCAAGAGATGATATGACATCCCACCCCTACCTCAGCACAACTTAGACACTACACAGCTCAGGTCCCAGATATCTCATATTCCAGGGGTTTCCCCAGAAGCTTTTCTCATTGCAGACAACACTTTCAAAATCCGCCCTCTGTGCTGTCCCAAGACGGGACTCGAGGGGGTCCAAACATTCCAGTTTCTGGTGTAATTGAACCCTTGCAGATATACACTGTGTGCAGGGAGAAGACAGCACAAGGCCACACAGACAACATATATTCACATACATGTACATGCATAAGGCAGAATTAAATCTTGACTTATTTAGTGAAATATTAAAATACATCTATACTGAAGTTATTGTTTGACTTCTGGAGCAGATGCAAGTGGTTTCAACACGCCACTCCATCTACCTCAAAATAGAATCTGGTCACAGTGGTCATGTGGTTATATACAAGAAAGTTTTGCTGAACCCAGGAAGTCTAATTCTATGATCATTCTTAGACATTGTTTTGAAGAAAGAAAATATTTATTTACTTTTGTTTTGCGTGTTTGCCCTCATGTATATATATATATATGCACTACATGCAAACCTGGTGCCAACAGAGAGCGCAAAGGGGCATCGGAGCCCCTGGAACTAGGGTTATAGACGGCTGTGAGCTGTCATGTGGGTGCGGGGAACTGAACCTGAGTCCTCTGTAAGACCCAGCAAGTGCTCTTAACCACTGGGTCATCTCTCCCACCCCTGCTCGAGTCCTAACACAAGTACATGGTTAGCTAACAAAAATCGATACAAAGATTTACAGAGAGCAAGAATGTAACTTACATGCAGTGAAGAAAAGCGTTTTGTGCAAGACCAGAAGTCCTCCCTTTTCTACAACTCTGGAGAGCTGAGACCAGAAGAGAGGGAGAAATGGAGGGGAAGGGAATACAGCGAGTGTTTGAAGTGGCCTGAGCTGGCCTGCTTGCCATTATGGAGCAGGAAGGCAAGATGAGGCAGAACAGATCTGTTGGCAGGGACTGGACAAAAAAAACCAGCAAACCGTCTCCTGCTGGAGCCCAACAGTTGCACACTGTGAGCCACCTGTGGTACCAAAGGCATGGCATTTGGTACAGCTGTCTGATTTCAGAGGTGTATCGGTGTTAACCCTGGTCTGGTGCTTCTGAGACAGGAAGCTTCCTCTTCCTAGGGACTTCGGTGCTTATTTATCTAACAGTGTGTCTGGGCCGAATGTAAATAAAACAGTGTGACAAGTCACCCTGGCTTTATGTGATGCAGTTTTTCCTTGTAGAAACAGCCCAGAGTAGCATTCTAATTCAGCAGTGTGACCCCACAGTTATATTTTCTTAGCTATCTTGTGAAATGACAACAATAATATAACATGATATAATATGTACATTAGGGCTGGGGATGTGGCTCAGTAGTGGAGTGCTTGACAGGCATGTCCAAGGACCCAGGTTCACTCCCAGGATCACAAAAAGACCTGCATATAATTGATAGACTACAATTAATGCTGTATTAGAAAATATAGTATTATTATGAAAATTAGGTAAGTCGTTGGGCGGTGGTGGCGCACGCCTTTAATCCCAGCACTCAGGAAGCAGAAGCAGATGGATCTCTGTGAGTTCGAGGCCAGCCTGGTCTACAAGAGCTAGTTACAGGACAGTCTCCAAAGCTACAGAGAAATCCTGTCTCAAAAAAACCAATTAAAAAAAGAGAAAAAGGGGGCTAGAGAGATGGCTCAGTGGTTAAGAGCATTGCCTGCTCTTCCAAAGGTCCTGAGTTCAATTCCCAGCAACCACATGGTGGCTCACAACCATCTGTAATGAGGTCTGGTGCCCTCTTCTGGCTTGCAGGCATACATACAGACAGAATATTGTATACATAATAAATAAATAAATAATATTTTAAAAAAAGAGAAAAAAGAAAATTAGGTAAGTCGGTATACTAGAAGTTCTTGGGCTCAGTGTTTGGCAGAGAGTGAAAACTTTGTCAGGCTTATTCTTAATATTATACTCACATGTTCCTTACATATAATGCTAAAATATTCATCTCTATAAGTCTTTGAGAAAGACTTTGTATTCCAGAGACAAGGTCTCATTATGCTGCACAGATTGTGAATTCTGGAATTGAAGAAATCTTCTGTCTTAACTGTGGCCTAGCTAGCTCTACTGGAGTGTCACTACACCAAGTTCATGGGCATACTTCTTTGACCAGAATTCTGATTATGTCTTTCCATAGTTCTTTTTATGATTACTTAGAACAAAGAATGGGATCACATTCACTCTAACAGTTGGCTTCATTAGTCTACCAAGAAAATTTCTCAAGTGGACATTTTTAACTTCTTGTAATAAATGTTACTTGGTAAATTATGAACCTAACTGAAGCTCGTACATAAATCTGGTGTCTTTATAACTTCTTGGTGATAATCTATTAGAGAAGAAGAGAAAAGAAAATGAAGCCATGCACGTCTGTCTGTTTCCAGTCAGCTGCAAGTGGAGCACAAGAAGACACTGGGCTGGAGAGACCTTGCCACCCCTGGCCTCCTGCGACCCTGGAGGACCTTCTAGCCTTCCTGCTTCTTTCTGAACACCTGCTGCAAATCCCTCACTTTGCATTGCTATTGGACTTTCAGATCACTCCAGATCATCAGCCTTTCTAGCTGAGGATGTGACTTTTGACTAACCTTTGGCCTAGGTCATCAGTTAAGCTAACCATTATCCCCAGCCCCTTTCATCTTTTGCCTTTTTAAGGACAATGCCAGACATGCATAACTTAATACTTACTTTGGCCATCGCAAACCATTCTTAGTGATGAAACTCACAAGGCAGGTGCCGTAAGGGGTATTTACTTGGACGGTAATTATGGAGAGCTTTAAAGAAAGGTCTTAGACTGAGGGTCTCGGAGAGAAAAGAAAAAAGAAAAACCAGCCTGTGTGGCTTTATTTTAATGTCTTCTCTCCCCCCACACCCACAGGGGAAGCCAACTATAATTCTTGACATGGATAGTCTTAGAATCTTTTTTTACATTTTAGAAGCCGGGGTCAGTTGTAGGACTGTGGTGAAGATTAAATATCAGAGCCTATCCCTGTACTCAAGTGGATTTTAGTTTTTCAGAAAGAACAGGTATATATAGGTGTCTATAATACACAGCAAAGGAAAAGAGGTTGTAAGTCAGGTAAGGGAGATGAGGAAACAGTGAGCGGATTGAAAAGAAGAACTCTAGGACTCTATGTAAGCAGAGGTAGCCAGGCTGCAACCCCAGTCCTGGGGAGACTGGGGAAGGGGGTATGGCCAGGAGGTTAAGGAGATCCCATCCCTAAAGGGGGAAAAGGTAAGGAAGGGAAGGTAGAAGGGGGTTACATATTAAGATCAACCGTGAAGGGTTTAGCGTCTGAGATTTGATACAGAGGTAAGCAGAAGGAAAGAGAATGGGACAAACATTTGAAATCACAAGGCCACAGGAAGAAGTAGGAACAGTGGATCACTGAGTGAAGTCATTCCATTGGTTGGTGCAACACTTGCAGGGTCTGTGGAAAGGGGATAGGAAGGGATGATGGGCCGGGTTTGCAGGTGGCCTTGCTCTGGCAGTGTCTGTCTGTATGGTAGGTGACACCCTGAGGGGATGGCAGCAGGGAAGTGATGTGGCCACAGCTGTGGATCTGGGGAGAATTAGGAAGCCACATGAGGCAGGTGAAGTGGCACCTGCCTGTAATTCCACCGTAAGAGAGGCTAACACAGAGGGATCGTAAGTTCAAGACCACCAGGGTCTTATGTGGTAAAACTGTCTAAAAAAGGAAAAAAGAAAAGACAGGAGAAATAAAACAGCACAGCGCGCTGCTGTGAGGACATGGGGAGAGGGGAGAGATGTCCGCTGGTGATAATTTCTTTTCTAGGCCAAGGACAATGAGTTTTGTTCCACATGAAAACAGTGACCTTGAAAGGGGAAGACAGTGTGGATATTCTTTGTAAGTTTATAACATTGTTCCTAAAAATAAAAGGACAATTATTTTTTAAATAATTTATTTGTAATAAGTTAACAGTTAAATAGCAAATTAGGATCAATGGTTAAGAAATGACACAAGACATCAACAGATAAAGTCTTTGGTTGACAGAGCTACACACATTCTATAGCGAGTGGTAATGTCATATCACAAGAGAAGCACATGAAGATGACTAAATGCTTTGGGGAAAGGTTAACATAACGGTAAGGCGCTTGCCCATTTTCAGTTCCAAGTACATGGTGACTGACCAGCGCCGTGGACGGGCTAGAGAGAGGGTCAGGAGACAGGCGTCTGTGTCCTGTGCTGACAGACCTTGAGACAAACCTGTTTTCTTCGCTGTGCAATGGAGTACCACAGTCTATATAAAACAAGGTCCTGCTTAAATGTGGTTTCTAAACATTTCCATTACTGTCCAAAGCAGACCAAATACTCACTTTAGTTCAAAGAACAGAGAAGCATAGTCCTGTTCAAATGGCCCGTAAGCAGATGTAGCATCTGGTAGACGATAATGCGTTTGAACTATGAAGTCTTCTTACTTGGTCCATCAAAGAAAACCATAGAGGGAGTTTTGAATTAGCTTCCGGTCTCACACATATCATGACTAGGTTTGGGACCACATGTGATTAGAGTTGGCTTTTTGTTTGTTTGTTGTTTGTTTTGGTTTTATTCATTAATAGTTGTGTTAATTTAATTCAACTTGATACAGAAAATTAAAGCTGAATAAATACATCCTATATAATAACATTGTAAAGAATGTTAAAAAAAAATAACATTCGCCTACAAACGGATTTCCTCTAGGGTTTCTTTAAATAAGTGTCCCCCACGATTGCTGTAATAATGATGCAACCTCCTCACATCTTTTTGGGGTCCTTGAAGCATTTCAGTGGGAGGCCCCCTCTGAGCACAGACAAAAGCTCCAGCAATCAGGAAAGTGAGTGTGGTCTGTGTAGAGCAAAACTTTTGCATCTAAGCCGGGCGGTGGTAGCGCAAGCCTTTAATCCCAGCACTCGGGAGACAGAGGCAGGCGGATCTCTGCGAGTTCGAGGCCAACCTAGTCTACAAGAGCTAGTTCCAGGACAGGAACCAAAAGCTATGGAAAAACCCTGTCTCGGAAAAAAAAAAATGCATCTAGGGACAGGGGGCCTCTGTGCTTTCTTCATGTTCAAAGAATCTAAATAAAAGCAAAGTCCCTGGGGCTGGAGAGGTGGCTCAGAGATTAAAAGCACTGGTTGCTCTTCCAGAGGCCCTGAGTTCAATTCCCAGCAACCACACAGTGGCTCACAATTATCTGTAATGAGATCTGGTGCCCTCTTCTGGCATGCAGGTAGAGCACTGATATGTAATAAATTGAAAAAAAAATCCTTAGAAACAAAGTCACTGTCAAATGTACTTTATTTAATGCCAGATGTGAGGGCAGTGGGACTTAACTGACAACTATCATTAAAACTTAGAAAAGTCCTACTGTCTGGTAAATCGGGGACAAGCTTGAACCTCCCGCAGCTGGTGCGAATGATATACTCTCTAGGGTGGAAGGAAGGACTCCAGCAGCCTCTGTGGTTCCCTATCTCTGTTTCCGTGGGGAAATGAACCAAGTGAGGTTAAACAAAGGACTTAGAGGGAAACCCATTGTGCTACAAGTGCATTGGCTAAATCGACCTTAATGATGTGATTACCTATAAATAAAATACTTTCCAGAGGGACATTTAAATTCTGTATTGTGTAGACACTGTAAATTCTTAACCACAATCCATAGCTGTCCCACCTATGATTGGATGATCATAAAGCCAAAAGAACTCTGGGGAAATAAAATGTCCCAGATATAGACATCTGCCTTTGACGGCTCAACTGCTGGATTCATCATTGAATCCAAGTTCCATGAGGACCAGAATGGTGAGGAGTGAGGACTGGAGCATCCACACTATTCCACTGGTTTGCCGGGTGCTACCCCGCCCCAGCTTAAGAGCCAGCCAATGCTCCGTGGCCTTCAATGTACTGGTTCACTAGCAAGTTCATTCGCATCTGGTCCCTTATTTCTGCAAAATGTGAAATGCCATTATTGGGGTTTTTCATAATTATTGACTTGTGCAGAGCTTAAGTCAGCAGGAATTTAGGCTGCATTCAAAGTTTTAGTACCCAATGTGTCAAACTTCTTAGGGGTTCACTCCCTCATTTCAGCTAATTTTTAATAAGAAAACTATGAAGTCTAGCTCCTAAATTACCAGGGTTTTTCCTCGAATGAATGGAATCCATCATTTTATTTCAGAGGCTCAACTTCGAAGTCAACATTACAAATCTGTGTTTTGTCCCTCCCCTGACCTCTTCCTCTTTTTTTAATATTTATTTATTTATTATGTATACAATATTCTGTCTGTGTATATGTCTGCAGGCCAGAAGAGGGCACCAGACCTAATTACAGATGGTTGTGAGCCACCATGTGGTTGCCGGGAATTGAACTCAGGACCTTTGGAAGAGCAGGCAATGCTCTTAACCACTGAGCCATCTCTCCAGCCCTGACCTCTTCCTCTTTTGAGGCTGGATCTTATGTATTCCGGGTTGACCTCACACTTACTATGCAGCCAGGTAGGTTATCATAAGTATATAGAGGTCGAAGGACATGGAGCCTTTCCTCCCACAGAATCCTCACTGCTTTGCCCAAAGGGACATCCCTCCAGAAATGACCCATGCCTCTCTGGGGTTGGTTTTCCACAGTGGCTACCTTTTCATTCATCAGTCTTAAGACTTCTTGTATCTACCCTCAATCAGACACATCTCCTTTTTCAAAGCAAATTTTTAAATATATTCAGAGGGCAACAAGCATCGTTCATTCCTCTGAGATCCTCATTACTGAAGCCATGAGCGAGGTGGCAGTTTAAATTTAATGGTTGTTTTGCTGTTTTGCAATCGTCTTGCAAAGGACTTACGGAGCAAGTCCTTCTGCCTGAAGTCCTGGGGTAATGAGGCTAGAGCGACATTCCTCAAGTCCCCTTGTGGCTCTCAGCTTCTGTCCCCATCACTTCCTGCATCACACCTCTCCATAGCACACACACAAGCACAGAACTCTTCGACTAGTGCCGCCAACAGCCACAGCCACCTTAGGGAGCCTCACGGCTGGGGTCAGGGGAAGCAACTCCATAGTCTTTGAGTAGAAGTCTTTCATCCATGTCTGGCAGGTGGGGCTCTTGGGGAAAGAGCCCCAGAATGTTTCCCTGAGCAGCTACTCCTGCTTGCTGTAGGCTTTGCTCTCCCAGGACCTTGACCAAGAAGTTGATATACCTCATTGCCAAGCGAAGCGTTTCATTTTTGCTCAGCTTCTTGTCTGGAGGGTGAGTGGGGATGAGTTTCCTCAGCTTGGCGAAGGCGCTGTTGACACTCTGCTGCCTCCACCGCTCCCTCGTGTTTGTGAAGATCTTACTGGTCATGTCCAGGTTCCTGAGATGGGAGAGAAAAGGGACTTTGGTGGCCAAGAACTACAATCACATGTTCTGCCAAGAGCCTGCAATGCTCAATATTCTTAAGTCAGGCTTTAAGAAATCCATTTTGAGTGTTTTAGAAATATCTTGTTTAAGGAGAAAAAGAATGGCAGAAGAAAGGGCAAAAGAAGAACATTGTAACCTTTTCTTCCCTACTGTTTATAAGTCACCATTACAAAAATGCCTTTAATCCCTCCCCGCTCCCCTCTTCTGAGGTCGGATCTCATGTATTCCAGGTTGGCTTTAAACTTACTATGCAACCAATGATGACCTTGAACTTCTGCTCTTCTTGCCTTTACCTACTGAATGTTAGGGTTATAGTCCTATGTCACCATTTTTTTGGTTTCTGCATGCTGAGGATTGAACCCAGGGCCTCATGCTGGCCATGCAACACTGACCGACTAAGCTGCATCGCCAACCCCACTGCTTCCTTTATAACCTATCTCTCCCAGCTGATCAAAATCACCTACAGTATGGAATTGAGCACACATGTGAATAAAGTATATGTTTAGCCCGGGAAGTGTTGGGTGTGAATGTGCAGTGTGTCAAGAGCTTTTCAGAAGAAAGGAAAGGTGCCGGGCCATAGTGGCACACTCCCTGTCAGCTGCACCATCAGTGGAGTGAGCAGTAGTGGAGAGAGAGAGAGAGAGAACCCAGCAAGAGAGAGAGAGAGAGAGAGAGAGAGAGAGAGAGAGAGAGAGAGAGAGAGAGAGAGCCCAGCCTCTTCATAACCCCATCTATATGAGTCTTCACAGCATAGGGTAATACTCCCTGCAGACCCTGGGATCTGCTGCAGCTCCCTGTCAGCTGCACCATCAGTAGAGTGAGCTGTAGTGTGCAGTGCTGTGCTGCTAGCGTTTCGTGGACTGAGGTGTTCGATAAATTATATATGGAGTGTCCTACTTTCTTATAAAATCGACTTTGCTTTGGTGATTTGTAACACGATTCTCCCGCACCAGTGATTTTTGCCCACTGTAGGCTAAAGTGAGCGTCTTGAGCACTTTTAAGGGATGCAGGTCTAAGTGATCTTCTATAGGTTAGGTGTGTCAAATCCATTGTCAATGTGTATTCTCAACCTATGGCAGATGCTTGAGGAGGACGCAGAACTGCGTCATGAGTCAAGGCATGGCTTTATTGTACGGCCTGGACCCCCAGGAGCAAGCTGCTTTTGTTTACCTGAGGGAGGAAAATAGATTCTGTAGAAGCAGAGAGACAGCACGCCTACATGCTAGAGCAGGCTTCCAAGGAGCCCACACCTCCCTAGAAATCAGGCCTGTGGACTAGGTCTCTTCCTCTTTAGAAACGTGCACTGCCCCGTAACCCTGTATCTAGCCTGAGTCATTTCTGAATATTTCGGCCTTTGGTTCTACAATAGAAGCATGTTGCCAGAACATTACCCCATCTATACCTGAAACAGAAACGCAGATCAAGGGGACTTGAAGACAGAAAGGAAACTCTTAGGGTTGTTCACACTGGAACTGGCCAGAACCGAGGGACAAAGTTGTCTTATCAAAAGGGGGATTAGCTCACTGCCAAGTCAACTCTAGTCCCATGGGGAGTAGGGGTCCTTTTCAAGCTGAGAGCAAAGAAGATTAGGCAGGGTAAACTGGTTGTGGTGTTTTTCTAAGACTGCTGGAGTCTATTGTACTAGACAGACAGAAGGATCAGTTAAAAAAGAAAGAAAGAACGGAAAGAAAATGAAAGGAAAGGAAAGGAAAGGAAAGGAAAGGAAAGGAAAGGAAAGGAAAGGAAAGGAAAGGAAAGGAAAGGAAAAAGAAAAAGACTCTTCTAAAATGTAGGCTGCCATCAGAGGAATGCTTGGTAATTCCTTGTTGATTTAGCCTGAGTGTTTGACTCTCCTTCTCCATGGGAGAAATAGAAATCAGTAACTTAACAAGCTGGAAAAGCTCAAAATAGAGGCCACTGGAAAATTGCTGCACTATACTTCTTAAATCAAAGGAAAATTGCATTTAGTGTTTTTTCCAGTTGCAAGGACTGATTGCCGCTAATCTTGATTTCAGAGCAAACTAAGAGAGGGGAAATTTCACACCAGATGCCATGGGTAGATGGTGAAATAAGGGCAAACATCAGTGTCACTACTGAGGCTTCCGGCTAGGCTGGGGTTCATTAACTTTTTTTTTTTTTCATTTTTGCACCACGAATCTTTTTGGTGGTCCAGGGAAGCCTGGGTTTGCAGTCCTCTAAGAACAGTGGCTTTAAATATATATTGGTTCCTCTGTCAAAATTTTACATGTGTAAGTTAAAATACAGAAAATAATGAGTCCTACTGAAATTAAAAATGCAGTGTGGTAATACATTTGCTTAATTTTTAACACATTAAAAACTACACATACTACCATAATTTCTAAGAAATGACATTTGATTTTTTTTTTTTTAAAGATCCACAGCATTTGAGATGTGAGATGCAAGTATCTGGGACTTCCACTAGTGACAAACGTACCCCTACTGTCTTGTCTTAGAATAAATCTTTGCTACTATATTATTATATTTTAAATCATAGTATCTGAGCAGCTACTAGAATTGATTTTAAATGCATTAAATACATAGACACAGGGAATGGAATGGTCTGTGTCTATGTATTTAATGCATTTAAAATCATTATTCTGAGACAGGAATAAAAATGGTTTTCTTTATTTAGAACCATGTGAATATTAATGTACTTTATCAGCTATATTTGTAAATAGAGGAAATACTACATTTAGAATAAATGTTAATCGAAAATAAAGATATAATATCTCCCTATTCAAGTTGATAGGACTTTCGAATTCTAGCCACATATCCCTGAGTGGAAGGTTATAGACTCAAATCACATATGAGATATAAGTGCTGGAGAGATGGCTCGGTGGTTACCATCACTGACTGTTCATCTATGGGACCTGGGTTCAACTCCCACAACACACATGGCAGCTCATAATTGTAATTCAAGTTCCAGAGGACCTACCCCTTCTTCTGGGTACCAGGCATGTGAGTTGTAAACACACGCATATATATACCCATACACACAAAAAAAAATTAATTAAAAAAAGATTTCAAGGTCTGCCTGAACAACTGATTTCACTATGGCATGGGTGCTGTAGAAAGCACCTGAATGACGTTATGTTAAATATACCATGAAGATAGAATGTACAACCTCTTTCTCTTGTCGCCGGTGGAGGTAACACTCACGGAAGAAAACTACTTACGCTCCTAGGGAAGGTGTCCACTGTTGCAAATAGACAAAGTGCTCTTCCGAGTCCACAGTTCTTGGACACAAACCCAGACCAACTGGAAAGGCACAAACATCTGCAGCTAACAGCGCTACAGGGTTTTCCTCGGGCCTGCAGACTCACACAGGTCTGCTATTGTTGTTGTTGTTGTTGTTATTATTATTCCCGTAAGGTTGTCAGTTTCTCTACTGCAACTCTATCCTGTTGTATCTGTATCTTCCCACAACGTTTTCTTGGAAGTGCAGATATGCCGTAGGAAGAAAGCTGGACAGCCGTTTGAAGAGCTAGGTTGGGAATGGAGTCTAATAGCCAACACAGTTCTAATAGTCTAGGCACAGTTCCTCTCCGTTAAAAAAAGAAATACCAAATAAAACTTACACAGGTGTGTGGTTGGAGGGGGTGTAATGAAGGTAGCAGGTGGTGGGAGATGAGGAAAAGAAATGACTCAATCACAGGTTATTTGAAAATGTTACAATGATATCGAACGCCTTTTATGTTAATTTTAAAAGTTTTCTATACCAGTTTTTAAAAAATTAAAAAATAAACGGTACAAGGAAGACTTCCCATCTATTTAACCCATCCCATTCCCCAGCTTCTGCGATTCTGAGATGTGCACTTCACGCTCATTCACACATAATCATACACTCAGATCTTAGAACTCTCTCTACAGACTATCGCGTTTGTCTCTCTTAAGCAACCACACGAAAAGCTTGGAATCAGCCGAGCGCACTGGATACCTCTTTGTGGCGAGCGGACTGAGGCGGTCTCCTTCAACAACTTTCTTGAGTCCCGGGGCCATCGGGGCCATCGGGGCCATCGGGGCCGAGGCGCACTTTACACCGGTGCCTCGCAGCCTGCTCGCGCTTGACGTCTCTGCTCTTTCTGTCCAATCTGCAGCTTGTCTGCGAACCCTCTATTTCCCAGCTATCCCCTCCCCACTCTTAAAAAACAAAAAGTTACCTCATCTCACCGTGGCAAACCTGCCCGATATGTTATTTCGGGAGTCTGGGAAAGCATCTAGAGGTTGAAATTACACATCTGCAAAGTATCGGAGGATCGCTGAGAGAGCTGGCGGCGGTATAAAGAACCCCGGAGATGCTCTGGGATGCAGGGGACTGGCGCTGGTTCCAGCTAACCACGGACACGGCTTGAACAACACACGTGCCTTAGGAGGCTAGACAGGCTCCCTAGTACCGCGGCACTGTCTGTCTCTGCCCCTCTAAAGTTCCCTGGTCACCTAATGAGTCCCTTAAGTGGCTGCTACCAAGTGGCCACATCTCTGTTCTCTCTGGTCTGTCCGGTGGCCCCTTTGCTTCTGCCCACTCCCGCTCTCTTAGGTCAACGCACTTCTTCCCAGGAGCTGGGAGCCCGCGCTGTCAGTGTCTGTCGCAGCGGACATCGGCTGTCCGTGTGCGCCCTCGCCTGGACACAGAACCTCTGTCACAACCTTTATAGGACACCGCCCTTTGTCTGGCGGCAGGAGGGGGCGCTTTTCGCTGAGGACACCCGCCAGTTACTCCCCGTTTTGCCGCATCAACCTTCCCTTGTGCAGCGGCTAAGGAGCAATGTTGGAAGGAGGACCCCTCTTTGTCCGAGGCTTTAGGGGAGGGGATACTGCTTCCAACCCCCTCTTCCAGCCAAGCACCCGAAAGCTTAGAACTCTTGCTAACTCACAGGGTGCTTCTTCAAATCCCAGCGCAGGCGTCGTCTGATCCCAATGCCCAGCTCCAGACCCGCTAAATGAGTTTGGGAGAAACGGCCTGTAACCTGCAATTTTACCAAATATCGCCAGGAAATGAAGACACACAACGAAGTTTGAAAGCACTGCACTGCAGAGATTGATGGATTTATGGGTCTGGTCTACTTTTTCCTGTTGGTCAACACAGGGCGTGGTTATTTCAGGGATGGAGGGACTCTGCCTCCTTCCTCTGTCCTGCATCTCCCAGGATGGTCTGAGAAAACACAAGTCAGACCTCTGTCACTTCTCAGATCTAAATTCTCTTGTGGCTTTCCAGTTCATTCAACCTCCAAGGCAGGAGGGTGGGAGGTTTGAGGCCTTCCTGGTGGTGAGAGAGACCTTGTCTGAACAACAAAAACAAACAAAACAAAACAAACAAGCAAACAAAAAACCCAAACAAACAAACAACAACAAAACAACAGAAGGAAAGTGAACTGCAGCCTTTAAATGGTCCCTGAGATCTCTTTATCTCGATCTGTCTCTTCTTTCCCTGGGGTTCATCCCCCTCCAGAGACTCTGATTTGTCCTATCAGAAACAAGTCAGACACCCTGCTGCCTCCTAGCCTTTGTACAGTTCCCTCTTCTTCTCACAGGCTGCCCATGGAAGTACTTCCTTTCCCTTTCCTTCCCTCCACTCTCCTCCTTCCACCTTCCTTCCCCTCCCCTTCCTTCCTCTCCCCCTTCTTTCCCCTCCCCTCTCCTTACTTTGCTGTGTGTCTGGTCAGTACTGGAAACTTAAGCCCTGCTCAGGCCGTGTTCAGGTGTGGAGAGTATAACTCCAAACAAAACCAGGCACAAAACCCCGCCCTCAAGGCACTGATATTCTCCAGTCTTTACTCAGGTGCCGCCTTCCCAGTGACGAGCCTTAAATTGTTAAAAATTGTACTTATGCATTTATTGCCTCGGGTGCGCCAAGGTGAGTGTGGGGAGGTTAGGAAACAACTCGAGAGGTGTGGTTTTCTCCTTCCACTCTGTGCCTTCCAGGGATCAAATTCAGAAGGTCAGGTTTGGCAGCAAGTGGCTTTCCCTACTTATCAGTCATCACTTAAGAGCTTGTTAGCTACTAAGATTGTGCCTACACACACATATCATCATCATCATCATCATCATCATCATCCTTTGCTGTATTCTCAGTGCTTCATCCCACTTAGTAATATTTACTTCTCTTGTCTTGTATCTCTTCTATATCCCTCATTACCGCATTGAATAGATGTCCACCAAATGTTTTTGATTAGTGTCTGATTAAACCATCAGTCTCTAGGTATTTCTCTCTCTGAAGGCCCTAGGATTTGAGACAATAAATTCATAAATACATTGCACCTTGGTGAATACGAGCAAGTGACTCTAGGGTTGTAGTCACCCAAGCTGAAATTTCTTGTCTGTTCACTTGTGCGATGCCAGGCAAATCACTCAGCTTCTCTCTGCTTCAGTTTCCTTATTTGTAAAATGAGTGTGATGCTGGAACTGCGGGAATCAAATAGGAAGAAAAACAGGCAAGCTAGTTAGGATCACAAGCCGCACATAGTATAGTATCAATAGATTTTTGTTGTAGTTGATTATATTATTGTTACAACTACATTCTAGTTCCCTTCTCTGTGAGAGGGTTATAGAAACCCTTCCATTGTTATGTGACCAGCAGCTGTGTAGAAAGAATATACATTCCTGTCTCAGGGCCAGGTTTTGTCATGTGCCTTGCATCAGCCAATGGCATGTGAACAGATTTCACGTAGACCATGGAGCAGAAGCTCCAACAGGATGGCTGCAGGCTGAAGCAGTGAGAAAGTCGTGTTTGAGGTTGCTCCTGCAGCCTGGGTACCATGGAGCAAACACCAAACCTATCATAGCCCTAATGTGACAGGAAAGAAGCCAATGCGGCGAGGCCCTAAGACCTCAGGATGTTCCTCACACCTAGGATTCCTTGAAACTCATCATTTTATTACAGATCGAAAAGATACTGCCTGAATTACAAATCTCAGGTATGTGGGTGGAACCAGAAAGGTGGAAAAGACATGACAAGCACACTCAATACAAGATTGACAGTCCTGAGTAGCAGAGAATATAAATTACAGTTACGACAAGAAGTAAAAGATTCTGGTTGGACAATCAGGCATTACTCTGGCAAGGGCTGGTGTTTAAACAAGGCCTTGAGCAAGGCTCCCACTGGCAACAGAGGAACTCAAGGTAAGGGAACAAATGGAGACTCCTAATTTCCTTCTCCCTAATTTCTTTCTACCCAGAGCTCGATCTATTTCAGTGAAAGGCCTTCTGTAGTATGTGGACTCCAGATCTGCACAGACTTGAAAAGAAACCCCAAACCAACACTGAAAATGGGCTCCGGGCCTATTGTCAAGCAAGTCAGAGTTCCCAAATGCCCAGATTGTTGTGTAGAAGTTGGAGCATGGGTACAGCAACAAAGAAGGCCAGGAGCAGGGTTCGAATGTACGAAAGGCAGGACAGGGTCGTGGGTGCCTGGAATCTTGGTGGCCAGGCTAGAGGACATGAAGAGAACACTGTGCTGCAAAGATGCGACCAGTAACTACAGCTGGGGGCTCCAAGACTCCTTCTGTTGTAACTTGAGGATGCAGTGGAGCAAGGAATAAGAAGAGCTGGCTAATTTGTGCACAGAGACACAACCTAATATTTGCAGAAAACACCCTTGGCTTGCTCCTCTTTCTGCCCCCTGCTCTCTCGGTGCGCTGTGGGAGAGAAGTTGTTCCTATGGTGTCTGTGCTTTTCCCACGCTGTCCGATTATATTACAGTTCTGACCAGCCACACAGAAGTTTGCTGTCCTTCACCTTAGCCAAAAACCGTGAGGTGATATAGTTTCTCCGTCGCCCGTTTTCCATTTGTGAAAAAGAATCGAGGCAAGAACCAATGGAGGATGCTCAGCGTAACAAGCTACCAAATAAAACCTGCCAAAGTGGCTAGGAACTCAGACCAAGAGGAGAGGCTCAGGGAAAGGAACGTAAGTATGTTAGTACACTGGAAGAGGGCTGGCTTTTGTTCCTGAACCTTCTTAAATGTTACTGTTGGCTTTGTGCTTTTAGAAGCCATTTGGGTACACCGGTTCCCTACAGTGGCTCTTCAGAGTGATGGGTCCGCTCCGGTCCCATTCTCCCAGTGTAGAGCATTTAGAAGCTAGGTCCCGCCGTGGAAGAGGTTGGAGTAGGAATTTACATAATCCGATTATTGGGGGATTAAATTTAGGCAGCTAAACGCCTCTATGTGCTTGAGCTAAAACGCTTACTATTCATGGCTCTCACTACCCCCTGGAGAGACTGCACCTGCGGAGCTGCTGGAGAGGGTCGGGGGGATGGGCAGGTCCCTAGGAGAGCCTGATGCGGTTGGACTCCCTGATCCTGCTCCTTTAATTGATCTGTCTGGATAAGCCCGTGTATGCTGGCCTTCCAGTCCCCTATGGGTTGTCAGTTTCAGGAAGAACGAGGGGTCTTTGGAGGTTCTGCCAGACCAGGTGGGTATGGGTGGCTAAAGTCATTTTAACTAGAGGTTAAGCATCTGCCTTAACCAGTCTTAACCCTTCCTACCCACTCCCCAAGCTAAACCCCTCTCTCCATCCTCAGTTCTTGGTTTCCGGGCATCAGTGTGTTGTACTTCTCTGCATCCAGTTATTCATCCCTGTTCATCCACATGGAGTTTGTCAGTATGGACCTGAAAGGCAGGGCTAGGCAAGCCCACTACTAGCTGAGCTACATCCTCAGCCCTCACACCATCGACTTCACATGCTTAACACCTAAGAGCTCATCGAGGCTTCACGAAAGCTCATGAAGTTGATGTTTACAGTTTGTAATTAGGAAAACTGGGGCCAGGAAAGTGAGCAGTCTACCCGGTTGGTGCGCACATTCGTGGTACAGGTGTCATCCCCGTTCCCACCCACACATTGTGCGTGCATCTCCAATTTATTCGTCATATGAACTAGCTGGTTCTTCATACGAAACAGAGTTTACAAGCATATCCTGCTAGGCATATATATTTAAGTATTCTACCTCTTAAATAAGTTTTGGCAGCTTGCCGTATAAATTTTGACCTAAGACTCATCAATAGGGTTAAGTATTTATTTTATTTCCGTTTCTGAGACAGGGTCTTGCTATGATGCCCAGGCTGGCCTGGAATGAGTGAGTGGTCATCTTGTCTCCATCATGGATGTGTGCAATGACATCTGACTCCTATTCGCTTCTAAAGTCTGTTATTTTTTTCTCTTTTAGAAAGTATGGCTTTTTAAAAAAAGTATCATTGTATTATACTTGATGTTATTGACAATGGCTTGCTATTAGTTTCTTTTCTTTTTTTTTTCTTTTGGTTTTTCGAGACAGGGTTTCTCTGTGGTTTTGGAGCCTGTCCTGGAACTAGCTCTGTAGACCAGGCTGGTCTCGAACTCGCGGAGATCCGCCTGCCTCTGCCTCACAAGTGCTGGGATTAAAGGTGTGCGCCACCACCGCCGGGCTTGCTATTAGTTTCTTATGTTATCATAGTACACTCAAAGATGTGCAGGGTAATTTTTTTGTTCTAATATAGCTTTTTGAAACTTTAATTTTGGAACAACATATAACCTATTTTTAAAAACATTTTCATAGTCACTATAAGAAAGTCCTTGTTCGAAAGCTAACACATTTTTCTATACATTCATTAGGTTAGTGCTCTATATTCTTGGAGGTGTATCCCAGTAGATCTGTGAAAATGTCTCTGTCTTGTGTTTGTTCTCTGTCTTGTGTTTGTGTTGCTTTTGTTTTTCCAGAAGGGTCCCAGTAGGTAGCTTTGACTGGGAAGTCGCTCTGTAGACCAGGCTGGCCTCTGTTGACTTTTACTCCTAAGTGTTGGAATTAAAGGCAGGCAATACCAAGCCCTACTTGCTTTAGGTTTATAAGTCTTTTGATGAACTTCTTTTGGGGTCTAAAGACGCATAGAAGTTTAGAAGATTTAGAGAAATGTACCTGTACCGATAAAAGATGGCCCTCTTTGTCAAGGTTTCTGCCACAAATTCTATTTTGCTTTTTATTAAGGTTATAATTTTTGTTTCTAAGTTTTTATTTCCAAATTAAACCATGCGTTTTAATTTAAATTTAAAACTCTACGTGCACGTGTGTGGGTGGGTGCATGGTGCGTCTGTATTTGCCCGTGGTGGTGGGGTTGACATTAAGTGTCGTCCTCAGTCATGTTCCACTCTATATAACCAGTCAGGGTTTCTCTCTGAGCCCAGAGAATGATCACGTGTCTAGTCTCCTAGCCAGCTTGCTCTGACAACCCATAACTACCCTCACATTGTTGGGAGTACAGGCAGTCAGACAGATCTGAAGTCCTGTCCTAACACTTTATCCACGGAGTCATTTCCCAGGCCCTGTGCTCATTCTTTTAGGCTTAGAGTTTTTTTTTTTTTTTTCTTGGTCTAGCATGACTCTTGGCCATGGAAAAGCTCTCTTGGTAAGCTTAAATTTCCTGTACCCCTTCAACAAAGGTGTCCGCATGTCCATCCTGAGTTCTTCACAGTAAATCTCATTTTCGGTCTCTTGTTACGTGGTGAACTCCAGGAGAGCCCATTACCTAACTCCCCCATTTCTTAACCCTAAGCATTAGTGTCACTTCAGGCATTTTGCTCAAGTTCGCTTACTAGTATGCTCTCTCAAAAATAATAAATAAATAAATATTCATATGAGTGTGTAGTAGGCATACATAATCAATATATATATATATATATACAGCATATGTATGTGTGTGTACAAGTTACCAGGTAAGTTATAATTGTAGACAAAACAAAATATTATACTTACCCAAGCTAAAGTCCAAAACATATACTCAAAGATACAAGCCTTGGGCACAGAGCCAACTCAGTTGAGCTGGCAGCCACGGCAGGCCCTCATTAGTACGAAGGGCTCCATTTACGGGGCACGTTGTGCAATCTGATTGATGAGCTCCCATCTTCGGAGCCTCTTTCTGTTTCCTCACCACAACAGTCCCCCCCCCCCCCGCCCAAATAAGAAGGGTAGCTAGGGATGCAAGCAGGTGAGACAGCAAACCAAGCTGTACATTGATCTGGCCCCCATCTCTGCCTGAGTGTGGGGAGCAGAGGCAGAGAGGGTTGAGAGCTTAGGTTTGCTCTCTCAGTGGAAGGGGGTTTGTCGATTGACTGTTACCTTTAGATGTCTCTGAGTTAGAACGGAAAAGATAAGCCAGAATCTTCAAACAATCTCTGACACACAGAGTCTATCCTAAATGGGGTCTGCATACATACCGGACAGGTAGAAGACCACTCCAAAGATGTCCCCTATAAAATGGGAGCAATAAATAGTCCTTGCTTTAAGATACCAAGAAATGGTACACGCGAGGCAACTTCCCGAGGGAGCTACGAGAAGACCGGAGCACTGGCTTCAGACGCAGACCAGCTGAAGCCTGTATCACGAATGCGCGCACCAACGGGTAGAATGCTCACTCCCCTGGCCCCAGTTTTCCTAATTACAAACTGTAAACATCAACTTTATGAGCTTTTGTGAAGCCTCCGTGAGCTCTTATGTGTTAAGCGTGTGAAGTCAATGGCGTGAGGGCTGAGGATGTAGCTCAGCTAGTAGTGGGCTTGCCTAGCCCTGGCTTTCAGCTCCACACTGACAAACTTCAAGTGGGGCTAGGGTCCTGTAAGCCCAATACTAACAGGGTGGAGACAGGAGAATCCAAAGTTCAGATTTATCCTTGGCTACGCAGGGAGCTTGAAACCATAGGTTACATAAGACTGTCAAAAAAAAAAAAATCTACACTGAAATACTTGTTCTTTTAGTTTAGGGATAGGGAAATGTAAGTACATGGCCCTAATTTTCTGCAAAGTGCATTCTGAAGGGCCTCCTTTCATCTGTTCAGCCCAGGGTTCTGGCCTGCCCTCCTCTCTGAGTGACCTGGAGCAGTGTCGCTGGATAACGGAGTGTGGACGAACCAGAAGAGGGAGGTGCCTGTAATGAAAGCAAGCTTCTCTCAAGCATTATTTATTCATTGTTTTATAATTCATTAATCATTTTCACTCTCCAGGAGCCAGGCTGGCGCCTCTTTGGTAAGACCTGCACTACACACACACACACACACACACACACACACACACACACACACACACACACACACATCTTCTCTAAGACATCTGGTTCACTCCACATACACACACACAAACGCAAACACACATCCTCTCTAACACATCTGATGTGGAGGCCTTCTGGGTAGTTCTGTCCGGAGCAAATGTTGACCACTGAAACACAAAGAGGGGCGTGTAACTGCCTCAAGTGAATGGGCATTTCCCCCCATAGTAACCAATTAGAGGGGCACACTGCTCTGGGTATGCCCAGCTGCCTACCAACCTCTCAGGACAATGCTGCCTTGGCCTTGACTCCATAGGCCTAGAGCAATGAATGCTTCTATTTTTTTTTTTTAAGCAATAAACCCAAGTGCAGAGGTAAAAAACGGAGGGAGATGGGGTGGGGTGGGCAGGACCAGGTTCTAGAGGGGAGAAAGGTGTGGGTGGGATGTTTCCCCCTCGTTATTCGTTGGTCTTTGTACAAGACCATGACTCATCAAACTGTTTCCCTGAGCAGGATTTAGATGCTCTGTGGGCCACAGATAAGAGCGCGGCTTATGTGTAGAAAGTAAATACACTGAATATTCCCCATAAAGTCAATAGTGCCAGGCTTATCAGCTGTCCTCACTCCCCACTCAGTCCCCAGGGGACCAGACTTGAAATAAAGGCCACAGATCCAGGGGCAAAGAGTGGAGGTGCAGGGTGGAGCTAAGAGGGCTCTCCGCTCCCTCTGGGCTGTATTTTAGGCAGGTGGGGGAAATCTGCCAGGCTCAAGCTGCTCACAGCCCCCACTCCGCCTCCCACCCCCAGCTTTCCAGACTGACAAATCCCAAACCAAACACACACACAGGGCCTGGCCCTGACAGCAGCACCCTCCTTATCCTCCGATCCAGCCAAGGTTTCCAGGAAGCGGTTTAGGAAAATCTCTTTAAATCCAATCCGAAGACACCACAAAGAAAACAGATCGACAAAGAAACTTTGATTTCCCACCAGGGTTCTCACCTCTGCCTTTAATAGCAGATATTAATGCCTACTTCTGCCCTCTTCAAGACTCATCTGTCTTTTTAACCACTGAAGATTTGACATCTTTGCAAATGGTCTGAAATAAAGGTTACCAGCTGCTGGTTCAGACCCATTCTGAAGACTCACACTAACAGAAGTGGTCTGCCATGAGCCTGGCTCAGCCTCCATTCACTGTTTCTATGCTTTTGCGGGGATTCTAGGCTGGCCCAGGGCCATTCACTTGTAATAAGGTTTTCAACTCTTTCTGGTGGGCACAGCAGACACTCGGCTGGGATACGGGGTGGGGGATGAGCATAAATGTAAACAAGATGGATTTATTCCATCTGACTTATTAGGGCCCAAATAGAGTAGAAGTGAGGTCAATGGTTAGTCCCAACTACTCCCATCCCCTCTAGGACAACTAGAGGAATTTGTTATCCCTATGAAGTCTGGGGTTCCAGGAGCTGAGGATGAGGACTGAGACCCAGAATTTAAAATCTCTACCGGCCCAACTATGTATAGTTCATCCCGGCCTGATCTCCAACCGAAAGCAGCAGGTGCAGATGGGCACCTCCTCTTGGCATTGTCTGTACTGTGATGCGCCGTGATGCATTGTGATGCGCTGTGATGAGCTGTGATGCACTGTGATGAGCTGTGATGCACTGTGATGAGCTGTGATGCGCCGGCTGTGATGAGCTGTGATGCGCTGTGATGCGCTGTGATGCGCTGTGATGCGCTGTGATGAGCTGTGATGCGCTGTGATGCGCTGTGATGCACTGTGATGCGCTGTGATGCGCTGTGATGCACTGTGATGCGCTGTGATGCACTGTGATGCGCTGTGATGCACTGTGATGCGCTGTGATGAGCTGTGATGCGCCGGCTGTGATGCGCTGTGATGCGCTGTGATGCGCTGTGATGCGCTGTGATGCACTGTGATGAGCTGTGATGCGCCGGCTGTGATGCGCTGTGATGCACTGTGATGAGCTGTGATGCGCCGGCTGTGATGCGCTGTGATGCGCTGTGATGCACTGTGATGCACTGTGATGCGCTGTGATGCGCTGTGATGCACTGTGATAAGCTGTGATGCGCCGGCTGTGATGCGCTGTGGTGCACCGTGATGCACTGTGATGCACAGGCCTACTATGGACTACAGGACTCCCTCATTGCTCTACTATTACAGGTCAAAAAACGGTTCTCAAAACCCAGATTCCTGCTAGCAGCGTTCTCGCCGCAGTTCAACTAACTTCTACAATAGTTGTCAAAGGCCTGTGCTAATTCCCAGAGAACCTCTGGACAAGACCCCACCTTGTCCTATATTTCCTCGGCGCTTTTGAGCAAGACCACCAGCCAAGCCTCTCTGTACACTCTAGCCCTGAGTAACTTTGACCTGAAGAAGCAGCTGCTGGCAGCTATGGCGCCAAGATTCCCATCGTCCCGATGCAGAGACGCTATAGTTACTGGTGGAAAAAGAATGGGAAACTCCACCCTGTACCATGTGAGGTGATAGGCTGCTGTGGCTCCTCTGGTGTGCCTCACCCCTGCCCTGAGAAGGTCAGGAGCCATGCCCGTTCTTGTGTTCAAGATGATGCTGCCAGCCAGCACTGAGGGCCAGGGCTGCACTGACACATGGACAACTTCAGTAAGGCCACCCTTGATGCCATCTCTAAGACCCTTGGCTTCTGGAGAGACTGTAGTCACCATTTTGTGAAAACCCACAGCAGTTTCCTTGCAGAGGACTCAGGCACCAGCTATTGCTACCCCATAAAATTTTTATACCAAATTCATATATATATTTTCTTGCTGAAAAAAATGTTGGATTCAAGTTCTAATATTAAAAATTATTTTTAATTTTTAATTTTCTAGACCAGTAGTAACAATTGGCAGAAGTTGTAGCCAATGGATTTCAAATGAGAAGACAGGGTTTAAGATCTGTTATCTCTACAGAGCAATTTCACTGTGAAACTCAGGCTCACCATCTCCCTTAGATCACGGACCTATTAAAATGTGAGAAGACTTGTATCTTTTTGTCTTTGATTTTTTAAAATGTGTGTGCTTGTTTTGTCTGCACGTACATATGTGTGCGCCATGCATATGCCTGGTGCCCATAGAAACAGAAAAGGGTGTTAGGTCCCCTGGAGCTCAGTTGTGAGCTGCCATGTGGGCGCTGGGATGGGAAGCAGGGCCTCTGGAAGAGTACCCAGTATTCTTAACGCTGGAACCATTTCTCCTGCACTCTCTTTTCTATTCTTTTTGTCAAACCTGTTTTTGTCAAGATGGATTGAGATCCTCTAGATAAATTCATCATACGAATTTTAGAATAAGGCTTAGAAAAAATTACTGAGATCATTGTAGGAGTTGCACACCAAACCAATACATCAATTTTGGCAAATTTCACATCTTTTGAGTTTTCTAATGCTCAACACAGTATCTCCATTCATGTAAGTCTTCTTTGGTTTCTTTCTTTATATATATATATTATATATATATTATATATATATTATAGATTGTTGGGTTTGCATAAACTAGGGATTGTCACCCCATGTGGGGTCATTTCTTTACAATTTTGATTTTAGCTTGAATACTGTAAGAGAACTTTCTAGAGCTCTTTGAGTATGTCATGGTTCTCCACAGTGGGTGTTTACTCTGGCTACCATGCGTGGATAAGCCAAACTCTGCATGATTAAAGATGTCATCTAGCAGACTTTGTCACTGAGAAATTGTGGATCCCAGTGTATGTATGTAGACTTTCTAGACTTAATTTTAGAAATATTGTATTTGTGGCAAGATTATTATTTTACCAGTTTTGAATGCTAGAGGCTGATGTGGAATTCCCCTCTGTATGCTGTGAATACCACGGTTTAATAAAGAAACGGCTTGGCCTGATAGGGAAGAGTAGAGCTATGTGGGGAAAACTAAACTGAACGCTGGGAGAAAGAGAGTGGGGTCAGGAGAAGCCATGTAGCCCCTCTGGAGACAGACACCAGAACTCTACCTGGTAAACCACAGCCCTCGTGGCGATACATAGATAATAGAGATAGGTTAAATTAAGATATAAGAGTTAGCTGGAGGCCGGGCGATGGTGGCACACGCCTTTAATCCCAGCACTCGGGAGGCAGAGGCAGGCGGATCTCTGTGAGTTCGAGACTAGCCTGGTCTACAGAGCTAGTTCCAGGACAGGCTCCAAAGCCACAGAGAAACACCCTGTCTCAAAAAACAAAAAAAAAAAGAGTTAGCTGGGTCGGGCGGTGGTGGCGCACGCCTTTAATCCCAGCACTCAGGAGGCAGAGGCAAGCGGATCTCTGTGAGTTCGAGGCCAGCCTGGTCTACAAGAGCTAGTTCCAAGACAGGAACCAAAAGCTATGGAGAAACCCTGTCTCAAAAATCCAAAAAAAAAGAGTTAGCCGGAAATATGCTTAAGCTATTGGCCAAACAGTATTGCAAATAATATGATTTCTGAGTGCTTATTTAGGGTCTGAGCAGCTGGAAACTAACGAGCAGCCTCCTTACAACAAGTGGCTTTTACTTCTAGCTCAAGTTTCAAAAACAAACACAAAAAAGCACAACAGATTAAAAATTTTTTATTAATCATCCCCAAGTAGATCATATATTACAAATCCTCAGAGTAATAATATTAAAAGTCTTTTCAGTAGTACCATGAACTATACCTGAAGACAAAAACCAAGTAGGAAACTGGTATGCATACACTGAAATCCCATGTTTAAAACATGAGATAGTCTAGAAAATTCACATACATGTTTCAGTCATACACATGTTGACAGAGTTACACATGATTTGCATTCAATAAACTCATGAACTAATTTTCATGCTTTGAACAAATTGTCAGAAGGTTGTAGTGTTTAAAGTGCATGGCAGGATATTTCATGTGACAAAGCTTTCCTATACACTCCCTTCTGTAAAAGCTTCTCAGAGGAAGTTCGGATAGCTGTGTGGGCCCCCAGAAAAATTCTATTAGGTTGGGTCTAGGAATTATGGGGGCAAATTCTAGCCTACGTGTTCTGAGGGGACAGAAACAAAAATTCTCAGAAAATTTATATTTGCTTACTGGTTGTATACAAAAGGACTAAATTGTTTGCCTACAATTAACTATAATTAGTGTTTTGCTCTAATGTAAAATAACTTAAAACAGGATGACATATGCTGCTACTTCTTGCCTAGCTTAGACAAAAACATAAATCTGTGGGCAGATGATTGACATGAGCATATTCTCATTTCTCTGTGTCTGTCTCTCTTCTCTCCTTCTTCCTCCCTCAATACAGAGTCTTCACAGTGTAGCCCAGGCTGGTCTCGAACATGGTAATCCTTCTGCTCAGATTTCTTGCGATTTGTACTGATCCTGGCCTCACACACGCTGGGCAAGAAGTCTCCACTATCCGCATCTCCATCCAGGGTAGGCAAAGAATAACTAAGCACTCCAAAGCCTCGGTTCTGCAGATCTGTACATATGGTGATGTTTGCCACCCAAAACTAGAATACTGAAAAGCAAGTCCATAGCAGATCAGGCACCAAATCAGAGAGCAAACTGGCCGGGCTTAGAAGAAAACAGTAGTACATGGATACCATCAGAAGACAGCAGCTTGGTCAGCTGAATGAAAGCGCAGCTCTGTTTACAGGTGGAGGTAATACGGCAATGACTCTCAGTTCATAAACGACATCATCTGAGCTGCACTGCGCAGACACAATAGGCTGTTTCACTACATTTACCTGTGTGCTGGAGAGGAGATGCAAGCACACTGGAGCCTACGCGCAGGAGTCACAGGCAACTTGTGGAAATCAGTTCTCTCCTTGCACTGGATGGGTACTGGGGATCATGCACAAGTCAGCTTTGGTGACAAGGGCTTTTACCCACTAAGTCATCTCAGTGCCCCACCCCCAATTTTATTTATAAGCAACTTCTGTCATGCAACCTTCTGAGAAGGCAGTGCATCCTCACCTACAATTTAAATGATTACCAAGGAAACAGGAAGTTGGAAACAGCACATTTTATAAGTACTTAACCCTAGCCCTGAACCGGAGTACCCTTTAAAACATTTCAAGAGTCAGGAAACACAGGCTGATGTCTTCAGACATAAACTGTTCTATTTTTTGTAGATAAGGCTTTTTTTTTTTTTTTCCAGATAAAGGTAAGAAGGTAGCTTAAGAATTCTGGACAAGAAAAAAACCTTCCTCCTTAGTGTCTTTTGTCACCTGAGGCCTTCAGCGGGGGCTGGCAGGAGCACCCCAAGGGGCACGTCCCCGAGACCGAGACACTGGAGTCAGGTGTCATCGAGGCCACATTGAGAACTGATCTCAGGTCTGCAGACAGCAGCAGACCAGAAGTCACAGAACACTTGCTGCATCGTGGCCTCAGCTGTTCTGCTCAGCTAGCTCCTTCCTGGGATTACCGACCAGCTGAGAAATGAGGGCCAGAAAGAATGCTTCACTAAGTACACAGTGGTCACACTGCAGGCTAGCAAGGGAATCTGAGAAGCCCGTTCTCTAGCGGCTCAGCTATTCTTAGACGGCCAGCTGTGGTGACTATTATTTTATCTCGGTGGCCAGATGTCAATAAGGCAGCCAAGAGCAGGGCATGTGCTCCATGTTTGGAACAGTAGCTGGCTGTTGCAAACTGAGAAAGTGTTTGCTTCTCAGGGTCTCTCTGGAGATATCCTTGGTTACATAACTGCCAACAAGTTAACAGAAGAGATATCTTCAAGTAAACCAGGCAATCAGACCGGAAAGTAGTCATATAAAAAGACAGTGGGCATATTCAGGGAGGAATGAAAAGTGATCTGAGAAGGTAAGGGGGTGAGCGCACCTAACCCAAGGTCTCTGGACAGCAGAGTTCAAAGGTTAAGAAGCACAGGCTTCACTGTGACTGAATCATGGGATCATTTTACAAAGCAGGCCTCGCCTTCAAATTCTGGGAAAGGCTTTCATTTTCTCCAAGGTAGAAAGGAACCCCAACACTAAAGACAATCAGAGGGAAGACAAGATGTTTAGCTGTCCTCTGTGTAGGAAAGAATATATGAAACCTCTGACCTTGGCCAAGATAGCTTGTACTCTGGACGCTTCCCAACCTTGAACTCCAAAGATGGATACAAACAAAGCAATTTGAGCAGGAGTAGGTCGGCTCCCCTGGCAGGAGATGAGGGCTCTCAAGAAACACAATGTGAGTGCACTTGCTTCTGGATACTGAGTACAACCCAGTGGGCTCAGATAGGGGGTTTCTCAAGAACACTATCATCAAATGCTGTATTTCTGGTACACAAAAAAATGAAATTAGGGTTGGCTACCTAAATCGTGGGTACACAGAATGTGGACTTATTTTCTAGGAAAGAACTGTTTATGATCTGTAATTTGGGGACACATTTGTTAATAATTACAAAAGTCTCTGAACATCTGCTTATGATGGTTATGATGAGACTCAGTTCCCTGCATGGAGGATGCATCCTCACAGACTGTTGCTTATTGTCTATCAAAGAGTTTTCACCTTGATTTTGAAATTTGGAAGTGGGTGGCTTCAAGTGACTTCTCAAGTTTTTGTTTTGTTTTGTTTTTTTTAAATTCTGCCAGCTCATTCCCTTAGACATTCTGGTTTTCATTTTTGCAACTATAGTTTCAAAGGGAAATCTGTCAGGCTGTCATGGGAAGCATCCCTAAGCAGAGAGTAGAGAACCTCCTCTCCCAGGCAGCATTTACTGCACCAGACTCCCCTGCATATCTCACTTAGAGCACATGGCTTAAGTACAGGTAAAGAGAAGGGTGCAGCTAACCCAGCCTACTCACGAGTGTATTTTGTGAAGAAGAAGGAGGTCAAGGGTCCAGCAGGTGTAGTACTTGGTAGGGAGGAAGTCTGAGCCTTGAACTATTACACTCAGCAGAAGGAAAATCTAGGGATGGACACAGGCTTTAAAAGCAGTGATCTGGAACAAGGAAGAGTTACCAGGTTCACATTAAGCCTTCATTATGGAAACCTGAAGTAGTATTGGAGAGAACAACAGTCGTATCTTTATTTTAAATAAATCAGTGTGTAGGCTATATATTAAAGAAACAGAGCTACTGTTGATAAATAAATAAAGGGTCTATTTAGAACCTCAGAGGTGTGTCTATTAGTATTTAGTGCCAACATTAAAATAAAGGGTAGAAGAGGTCCAAGTTCAGAAAATAAAAAATATCCATGAATTACTCCTATTTTTTAAATCTAAGAGTGATTGGGACTGAAATAAGGAAAGTAAGCCTTGGGAAATCACAGCTTTCAGACGGCAAGACTGAGAGACTCATGAGCACGTGCTACTGCAGGTCAGCGAAGATGTTCCTATGATGTCGGAAACATAAACCTCACGTAGGCATCAACCTCTCACTTCAAACATGAAGCTATGCATCCTGACAAGGCTTGAAATGGACTCTCATCTTCCTTTATAAATCGCCCTGTGCTTTAAGCCAACTGTGATAGAAATGCTTGTAAGATGAGTCTGCCACTACCTTTCTCTATGCGACATAAAGTCTGATCACTCATGAAGGACTAACTCACATCCCACAATCTCAAAAGTGGCATGAACGCAGCAGCTTAAATCCAGAGGACAGGCAGGAATGAATGATTCCTAACTAATGTACTCTCCTTAGCTTTGAATGATGAGCTCACTTCCCAGCATAAACATCACTCAACATTTTAAGAATCATTATGGAATACATCGTAACGTACACCAGCTCTTCAGAGGGTGGGGGACATTCCCTTAAAAGAAGACTGGACTGCTTACCAACATGACAGGAGAGAGGCAGCATTTGCTTGTTCATCTCTGCCTATCCACCAGAACTTAGTATTTCACCTGGTGTAGAAACTCCTCAGAAATTGTAGAACGACAGCTGATTAGATGGTCCACTTGTCATTTATCTTCTTTGGCTCTCATATGCAGCAAAAAGACAGGGGTGCTTTGAACAGCTGCCCATCTTCTTGTTGGGAAATGTCCCTCCTTAACTTTGTATTCTCAGTACAACTGGATGACCTCGTCCCACTCAGAAATAGGCCAGATCCCATTGGGTTGAACATTTGGGGGTGAGCTCTTCCAGTCCCATGTCTTCACAGGAATCTTCCAGGTCTTACCATAGTTGGCTTCAATGTAGTCAACTGTTTCACAGGGCACGTGGACTTTCATGTCTGCAAACTCTGTCCAACACAGTGTGAACTTGGGAAACAGGTACCTGCGGCAAAACAAGGGCAAGCAGGGAGCATTAGGCCAAGTAACCAACTGCTGTGCATGCCTTCTTGGCGGAGAGTCAGCCCTTTCCTATTAAGCAGATTTGGGGGAGAGAGTTGGCATTTATTTTCTATCTTCTCAGCACTCCTTTCTTCTTTCGGGGTTTACACCCTGATCTTCCTCTTCAGTTCTGCATCCATCTGAAGGGGAGCTAATCCCATCCATAAGCTCCAGAGATGAGAAAAAATACTACCCAACCAACTTAAATAGAACCCAGGTCTGGTTAGTAAGTTACGGCGATCGCTTCAGAGATGGGAATACACGAAAATTAGGCAAATTGAAGTCAGTCCTGGGACTTTTTAAGGAAACCTTGGGAAAGAGGTGTCATAACGTTTCCACAGAATGGGAGGAAGCGGTCGTTTTCTTCTCTCACACAACCTGGTGTTCCAAAGGACAAGGACTGATCCCAACAGCATCCCCTAGGTTTTTCCTCTGCTCTAGACACAATAAAACTACCCCTCTTTCCTCTTAAATTCTAAAGAACATCTCTAAACCTCTTGGGAGGGGAAGGAACGAAGATCAGGAGTTCAAGTCCAGCTTCAGTCATTTAGTGAGTTCCAGGGCAGCCTGGTCTACATAAGACACTGTCTCAAAAAACAAAATATTTAAATAGGTCCTTTGGATTAAGTAAATTATATATGACATATTACAAAGGAAAGTTAAAAGCAGCGGCCTGTTTCTAGTTACATAGCTCTATATTCTGGGCTGGATTCTCAATGAGAAACTTTTTTCTTTATAACTCAGAAAGAACTTTCCATAATCAAACCTGAAATGGCAATAATGGGGATCAAAAGTTTAATACAGCAGAGAATTAGAGAGAGAGTAAAGAACTGGAGAGAGGGGATCTGACTGCATTTGGTTATCATGTTTTACTGGCAGGTGAACCCCAAGAACGGATTCTACTTTTGAATACCTTGTTTCACCATGAAGCAAACACAAAGCCATACATGGAAGTGTGTCTGAATACATTCTAAAGAAAGCAACAAGTTCACTACAAAGGCCAGTAGGTACTGGCAGTTAGCGGGCAGTGCCAGCTGGCATCTCTGAAAAGACAGCCATAGCAAATCTCATTGCCGAGAAAGAAATCAGATCCTGCTTAGAGCCACCACCTGCTGGGCCCAGTTTCCCCGTGTACACTCATACCCAGGGAATGACTTATTTTGTCAGGAGGCAGAGCTATCCATCTTCAGCCTCCACCCCCCCACAACTGCTTGCTGGTCAGCAGAATGTCCACCTGCCCCACACCATCAGGTTGACACAATGAACCCGAACTGAGACTGACACGATCTACCTAGTAACAGCCACGAGGAAGCTTCGCCCTTAAATATCAGCCTTTAGTCTCATCTAAGAGCCGAGAGAAGAGCAACAACTTGAAGACTCATGCAGTAGAATACCACAGTTACAAAAGCAGAGCTTGGAACAGCGAAGAAGAACCTAAGAGCAAACCCAAAACACTTAAAGTATAGAAACAACGTGAAAACCAACAATTCAACTCTAATGCTAACTTCTGTTCCTAACCAAATCCCTGGGCTGTGGTTTTCATTTCTCTACTCATTTTTAGTCCATTCGGCAAAAAAGTGCCTTGGCTTCCCAGGAGAATAGGAAAGATAAACAATCCATAAAATGTGGTCATTGTAAAGTCAGACCATGGAGAGGAAGGGGGCAGGAAGTCACACAGAACAGCGCATGTGTGGACTTTGCCTGGGTAACCAGTAAATAATGACCGGTACTAAATCTCTCAGTGTTACCTTGGATTTAAAAGCTATGATGAAATCTGGCACAGAGCAGTCTGTACTTTAAAGCCTTAGGGGGAGATTCAAAATTCGAACAGATTTAAATTTAGTCTAAGGCACCCTAAATCAGGATACAAATGTAAGAGTTCTTACTATTGCAAAAACTTCTCCCATCTGTCTCCTAACTTGAAGCACTTCACTCCATTCCACTGTTGCCGGAAGCAGCAGTGAGAACAGTGGCTAGATTGAAGAGGAGCTAGAGTAGGATGTTTTTATTTTCTTCCAAAAATTTTAAAACAAATAGAGCCACTTGGGGTGGTTAGAACAATCTCATCAGCTCAACTGCCCAATCTTTGAACATAATTGCTAAATGAGAAGGAAGGGTCCCCGGCACTCTAGAGCAGTGTTTACTGGTGCTAATTAAAGAGGCTAAGCAAGACAGAAGCCATCTACAGCTGACCTGCACTATATTGCAGCCGCAAGAGCACAGCCAAACTCCCTAGCCCCACCCCGAATTTCTCTCAAAACACAGTTTATCCCATTAGCATCTTATATTGGCTTAACCAATTTATCTGCTATTCCAGGGCCAAAACACTAACATAGTGTTTAACAGAACAGCCAACACACGCTGCTTTTCTGATTGCAATGGAAAAGCTTCTCAAGTCTCATCATTGAACATGACGCTCACGCTAGGTTTCCACTATCTTCCCTTCATTAAATCAAGGCAATCCCATATCCCCCTTAATTCAAATTTCCTTAAAAGATCTTTGGCTAACTATGAGAATTTATGTCATCAATTCAGCCATCACTTTCCCTGCCCTCCCCCGTGTGGCAATGCTAGAGATGGAACGTGAGGCCTTGTGCCCTGGGAAGTGTTTGCTTCAATCCGTTAAGGTAAAGGATAACACTACTGCCCGTGTGCTATGGGCCTGTAGGCTGAAGATGGATGCCCCAATGTTACAAAAGAACTTGGGGTGACTGTCCAGACAGCAAGACGTCTCTGTCAATTCTAGAACTTTGGAAGTTGCTTATAATGTACTTCCTGTTTACTTAGGATATTATATCCTTCTGGGGTCTTTGATGGAATTGAAGACTAGGTAGTTATAACTATAGCTTTCCTTGGTTATGATAAAAGATAAATTAGATATGAATAACTTATGGGTTTAAAAAAAACCCACAAAAACAACAACAGCAAAAAAAAAAAAACAGTATTATAAAATTTGAAAACTCTCACACTAGTTTTAAGTTTCAGGTCCTCCCCTTTAGAAATGGCAGTGTGATAAAGCCTGTATTTCCTGAAAGTAAGCAGTGCTGACAATGACATATGGCTGGGGAGTCTTCCAAAGAAATGGCTCCGCACAGCCTTCCCCTGTTCTTTTCTCTGCCTTTTAAGGTCACAGTAACACGAGAGAAAATCTGGGACGCACACCATCTGTCCAGACAGTTCCCTCACTGCTCACTTCTCCGCTAGTCAGAGAACTTCACACCTCCCAACACTGTACTATAAAGAGCAGCGGGAGTGAACGCATGGTCTCTACCCAGAACGCGGCCACTGAGATGAACACTTCTGAGGACTGTTCTCAGATCACACCAATGAGAAGAAACATTCACCCTTGACAGGAGACCTAGGACAAAAGACTGGCACCCTGACATGACTTCCCGAAAAACAGATGTAGCGACTTCATCCTGAGCTGAGGACGGCACCTAGTCTGAATTTCCCACAAGACTATGGAAAGGGTCACTTTTTCTCACTATTACTGTGCTGGTATTAACACCAGCTTCATAGTGTTCTGGACATCCTGACACCCTTAAAATCATACAATGCTATCTTTAGTCCTTAGAACAAGGCTGCATGACAACGTCTAATAGTGTTTCCACTCTGAAGTGGAGAAACTGTAGAGAACTTAACTAAAAATTGCTGCAGGCAGTACTTGTAACATGTACAAGTGCGATTAAAAGCTAGCTCTAAGATCTTAATTTTTTTCTTTTCTTTTCTTTTCTTTTCTTTTCTTTCTTTCTTTCTTTCTTTTTTTTGTGTGTGTGATACCACCATTTATCTGAAACAAACTGGGGATTGCTAAAAATTTTAGAACAGAAATCAACTGAATCAGGAAAACATACTTAGGCTCACACACCTTCTTTAGACTTCTTCCTGTTTCCTTTGTCCATTAAGTGCCCATCTACTTTGTTTTCCAAATTCATGTGCTTTTTATAAATAATACTCTAAAGGCATATTGTTTTCATTTTGGTTAATTTTGATCTTTTTTAAAAATTGTTTTTATTGAGCTATATATTTTTTCTCTGCTCCCCTCCCTTCCTTTCCTCTCCCCTCTACCTTCTCCCAAGATCCCCATGCTCCCATTTACTCAGGAGATCTTGTCTTTTTCTACTTCCCATGTAGATGAGATCCATCTCTCTTAGGGTCCTTATTGTTGTCTAGGTTTTCTGAGATTGTGATTTGTAGGCTGGTTTTCTTTATGTCTAAAGGCTACTTACGAGTGAGTGCATATGATATTTGTGTTTCTGGGTCTGTATGATCTTAATTTCTATGGCATGCTATCTTACAAGGAAAAAAACTCATTATACATTAATTTTGGAATTTCTATCATATTTCAAATAAATAAGCTATAGACATTTTCAACAGCACCTGTTACTTACTGTGCTGGATAGTTTTATATCAACTTGACACAAGCCTGAGTCATCTGAGAGCAGGGAATCTCAATTAAAAAAGTTCTCCACAAGATCAGGCTATAGGCAAACCTAGAGAGCATTCTCTCATTCTCTCTCTCTCTTTCTCTTTTGTTTTTCGAGATAGGGTTTCTCTGCAACTTTGGAGCCTGTCCTGGAACTAGTTCTTGTAGACCAGGCTGGCTTCAAGCTGACAGAGATCCACCTGCCTCTGCGACCACCACCCGGCTGTAGGGCATTTTCTTAATTAGTGATTAGGTCCATTGTGGGTGGGTAGGGTACAGCAGGCTGCATGTGTGGAACTCAGAGGGCCATTCCTACGAGTCGTCTCTCCTTCCACCATGCAGGTCCCCAATGAGCCAACTCAGGTTGTTAGGCTTGGCAGCAAATGTCTTACCTGCTAAGCCACCTCAGTGGCCCATTTCTCTCTGTTTGAATTGTTATTTCTACGAATCTTGTATTCAGATTTTACTCAGTAGAGTGTGTTGTCATAAAACTAAGTTATTTTTATAATTAACAAAAGTTTCAAGAGTACATTCTAGGATCAGAGTCAACTACGGGATAGTTTATAACTTCCAGAAGGTTTGGATTACTTCCAAACCTCCAGAACAAATTTACTTTCCACTCTTCAGATGAAGACTCAGGGACCGTAGGAGGATGGGATGAACCCAAGAGAAACAGCATTGTTAGACTGCTGTGGTAACTCAGGGCCTTGATCATGACACCACTAGTTGACAGCCTTGGTGAGACTCCCTTCTCTCAGACCAGCTCAGAGCGAGCGCTCCCCAGAACCTCCCAGGACAGCTGGATTCCGGGTAAGCTGAGAGCATATCAGCTGCTGATGGGGCCTTGGGGGACTTTTTCCTTCTGAAACTGCCCCCATCACCCCGTTTAGGAAGTACTTATCTGATTCATACTTAAACTTTTTTCCTGTTTTGGCCTGAGTGCCTCCGTTCCACATATGGTCAGTCTCTTCATAGAAGAAAAAAATGTCAAGCTTGACGTCATCCTGTCCCTGGAAGGAGAGCTCCAAGCTGTCCTCCACCTGCAGGGAAAAGGAAAACCTTCACAGCCTGAAACAGCAGAAATTCATCTTCATATTTAATAAGGAAAATATTTTATATAGTGAGTATTAATTTTAGGATGCATGCTTTTTAAACCTAAATCCCCGTGAAAGTGGGATTCTACAGTAGCTTTTCTTTAGCGCATATAAAATCATGTTTCTTAAACTGATGACAAGGCATGAGTAAACGCCTCATGGTAGCTAACACTGTCCCTCTGCGGGGGATACTGAAGCACCACATTCCAGAGCCCCCTTCTAACTAAATGAGTAAAGGAAAGGTAACGTAGCGTAAAAGTAAAGTTCACATTGGACTGGTGCATGTGTCTTCAACAGCACCACACAGTCACTTTTGTGACCCTCAAGGGGACGAAGGCTAACGCACCCGTCTGTGTGTCCCACTGCAAAGCACGGTGCCAGACAGCGGCCAGCAGCTGGCGAGGATCTACCAAGGCCGGAAGCTACTGCATTGGCCTCAGAAAACTCTCACTTTAAAAAAAAAAAAATAAATTAGAAAGATTACTTCTGATGGGGAAAAACAATTTTCCGGGAATGGAAAAGGTTTTAACTTGCTCTGTAGGCTGCTGCCTCCCTGGGGAGAAACGAAGAGCAGGGTTATCACAGAGGATCATGCGCTTTCTGAAGGGCTCATCTCAGCCACGCTGCCCTCGCCCACGTCAGCCTCTGAGAAGTCGATCACCTCGGCACACAGGAGCCAAACAAGAAACTCCAGCATTTGTTACATGTGGCTCCGTATCCCTGTCCTTACCATCAATGGGACACCTGTGTTCATGATTAGTATGACATCTAATCTGAAGTGAGCATTTAACTAGATGACTCAGAAAAAAATGTAACTTCAAATAGAGTAGGTGGGATTCTATCTTTATATTAACTTTATACCATATTATGGCATAACAGAATACAATACAGTCACTTATTAAGAATCTATGTCTGCCAGCGGTGGTGGCAGGAGCCTTTAATCCCAGCACTGGGGGGGGGGGTGTTGAAGGTCAGCCCGACCCTACCTTGGGAAAAAAACAAAACAAAACAAATTCCCCATCCTCTTTTCATCATTATTAATAAAAGGCCATGTTTCTGACCTTTTACTTAGTAGTACAGAAATGTTAAGGGATGGCAAGCTTCCCCAGCCCGTCCTGGGGAAGTGCTGCTGGGTCACAAAATTGTTTGCCATACACCTTGAATTACATATAAGCTAAGGTAAACTTTACAACTGAGACCTAGTATTAATGAAACTAAGTGGATTGTCACCAACCTTCCCAAACTTGTGTTTGAGTGGAAGTCCCGCATTCTGAAATGCCAAAATAATATCAGGTTTGTAATCTTGTATGAAAATTCCTAGGTCGACATCTTTGCTATAAGGGATAATACTGCATTGCCGATACCATCCTAAAAGGGAAGGGGATAAAAATGTTTAGACTATATTTGGAAAACTGGCTATCACCACGAACTAACTTTATAGTAATGGTTATACTAAAGAACTTGGTTATAGTAGTCACCTTGAAGAGTCAATTCCCTCCCCCACAACCTCCCACCCCTGTCTCAGTGCTCAGCTTCCTCAAAAGTTTTGAAGAAGTCGGACCTGGTGGCTGACACCTTTAGTACACAGTGAATTTCGGAAGAGCCAGAGCTACACAGTGAGATCCCGCATTAAAACAAAACAAAACAGACAAAAAAAAAAAAGTTTTCAGGATACAAAATAATTTCCGAATAGATCATTAGCTTTAATAATATGTTAATTAAGCCACCCACTTAAACAATTGCTGTTCAGTGTTTAATCATAAACATTTAACGATTGAGACTGCTTAAAGACGTGCTAAGAACATTAATTCTGTTAGTATACTTTCCTGAGTCCATAATCTATAGCACTTAAGAGCTCCCACAGCTCCTAACTGACGGGGCACATAAACAATCTGGTTAAGGTGTGATACTTAGTGCACACCCAACGCTGTTTCTCAGTGCTTCCTGTGTGTCGACATCCTGTTTAGGTGCCCAACAGTGTTCTAAGAAAGCTGACTCCCGAACATCACTGGTAACTCCCAAGTCTTCCCAACCAGCTTCTAATCTTCCCATTCCAATGAGTTTGAAAATATGTAAGTGTCTACAGTTATCCCAGTAGGCACCGCTATTATAAAAATGAAGGGTCTGCTGGATGTTGCAGCTCTCAACTCAACTCTTAGGAGGCGGAGACAGGGAGATCTCTGTAAGCTCAAGGCCAGCCTGATCTACATAAAGAGTTCTAGACCAGCCAGGGCTAAATAGTAAGACCTTGCTTAAAATACAAAAAACAAAAAAATTAAAAAAAAAAAAAACAAGATAAAAAACCCCATCAAAACCTAAAAATAAAGGGGTCTTTAAAGATCAGTTAGTATACAGTATCAAATATAACTTTCTTGTTTTGTAAATGAAATAAACCACGAGGTTAAAAACTCAAATCAAGACAAATGACTACACGGTTTTGGTTACTGACTGTAAAAACAAACATGCTCCTAAAAAACAGTTTAAAAGCCAATAAGCATTCACAAGAGATTACTATGTATTTTTTCATGCTTTTACTGTTTGGTTGTTGAGACAGGGTGTCAAGGTTCCCAGTCAGGCTTTGAATCTGCTAGGCTGCTATGACCTTGAACTTGTGAGCCTCCCTCCTTCCTCTTCCTCCCCTAATCTTCACACAGCCCAGTGTACAGGACAGCCACGAGTCCCAGGCTGCACCTGTTGCACATGCATGCTTATTGAAAGCGTTTCCTCTCTGTCTAAAGTATCCTCAACTGGAAAATAAATTCTACAGTAACTTTTTAAAAGTTTTACTAACTGGAATTAACTTTTGTACAAATACAGTCACAACCAAAAAAAAAAACACACAGATACAATTATAATCAACTATAATAATAATTGAGAAGGAACAGAAAAAAATAATAATCTTAAGGATCCAAGTAATTCTAAAGTCCAAGAAGCTGATGTAATGTAATGAATGGTGCATCCAGAAACCTTGTTCAGATTCTAAGAGCTGGCTGCTTCAAACTACAAAAAGTGTCTTTTCCTCTCTCAGGTAAACAGTGATGTCTAACCAGGGCCGCTCTCAATGACATGGAAAACTTATGGACCTTAAGCAAGCCTGTCAATCTTCCTCTCTCACTGGAAGTGTTTCCTGCAATATTTAATTTAAAGCAGTCATAATCTCTGAGACAGTAATAGCAAAATGCTAACTGAAAGATTACCTGAAAGCCAAATACAATCTACATGTCTGATGTAAATTTGTACACATTATTATAACTTTTAACAAGTGGCCTCATGATTCTATTTTATAGGGCTGGAGAGATGGCTCAGAAGTTAAGAGCACTGACTCAGTCTCACAAGCATCTATAATGGAATCTGATGCCTTCTTCTGACATGCAAATGAGTAGAGCACTCATATACACACACACACACACAAATAAATAAATAAATAAATAAATAAGTCTTAAATTTTATTTTGTATTTCATCAATTACTTCCTTTAAAGGAATCAACAAATCTTTGCTTCAGACATTAGTAATATTTATTCTG
>NW_026067897.1:18202017-18214560 GCF_014885135.2 Alexandromys fortis
TGGCACCCCCCCCCCCCCCCAGCCCGTACACAGTAGGCAAGCAACAGGCAAGCAACAAATACTGTTGAGCGGCTAAATGAAGAAACGACTAATTCCAACAGTATCCCAAAAGATCGCGTGACTGTTTTTTTTTTTCTTTTTCTAATACAGCAGGAGAGAATATATGTCCCTGGGACTATAAGGAACAGAATCGCCATATGGATCATGAGGGAAGAGTGTCCTGTGACAGAAAGTTCCCTGCAGGAAAGCGACTTTTATGGGTAAATGAACTGTACAGGACATCCTGAAATAAAACATCCCTTTCCTTAGTCACTACTTTTAGAGCACACGATGGAAAGAGAGGGCCATACCCTTATGCCTGCTGTAAGAGGGAATGCCTAGCGTTAAACGTGTAGAGACCTAGACTTAGGCCTTAGACCAAATGCTAAGCTAGTAATGACTGTCAGTGTTCAAGAGCATCTTAAAGCTACAGTTTCCCCTCTGTTAAAGAACACTTGCCTTATGGAGACCTCCCTTCAAGCTGCTGGTCAGGAGTCAAGAAGCTCCCAAAACAATATAAGATATCATCTTTGGTTGTGTTCCAGAACATGAAGGTAAGTAAGACCTTATTGCTGAAGACTCTACACTCTTCAGACATGGGGTTTAGCAGAATCAAGCTAGAAATGAAGACCTGATCATGGGGTGCCTATCTCTAGTTAATGCATCTACAACACAATCTTCCTATCGAAGTCTCAGGAAATATGATGGAAAGGCAGAAAGATGCTAAAGGTGAAAGGACCAGGATGTCTGCTATGATAGAATCCTCTATAGATAGCAGGGATATGCATCTACAAATCTTAATGATATGGTCATCTAAACAAGCCCTGTACAATGACAGCACCAGCCAACATTACAGTGTGGATGGGGGGAATTCTACAAGGCCTCAGCTCCTAGATGAAGAGCTACAGGCAGCTAATAGCTGCTAAGAGGGAGACCATCCATTTTCTCCAGTAATGGGTCCCCTGATAGGGTATCCAGTGTTGTTTAGTTAGATCTTACAACTTAGATGGACTGGGGAGAATGATTAAAATGTATAGATTGCAGCAAACAGGTCCCTGTTAAGAGAGGGCCTGTGTACAGCAAAACCCAAACAGTAACGGGCATGCTACCTACTGTCCAGACCTTGGTTTCTACAAGGACCCATGACTCAGAGAAATGCCTGAACAAATGGCTGGGACAAGAAAAGCACAAGATAAACGTAGAGTATCTATATTTTGCTAAAAAAAAAAATGAAGAAAGGTGGAGATAAGCAGAAGACACAGAAGCTGTGGTGAAGCGTTTTCCACCAGCCAAACATGCAACAATCTGAAGGTTAAAATAAGGATAAAAGTAAGGGGCTATAACTCATTAAAATAGGAAGCCATGAGTTTCTTATTTAAATAATAAATTTGATGAGAAATGTTAGTATTTACATAGATGCAGAGTAACTTGCAAATAAATACTTCTAGTTACAAAGGGGAAAATGCAAAGTCGTAAAAGAATCTACGACTTGATTAAATGGATGGGGTGACCGCCAACAGTGCTCTGGACTTAAACACTGTCACCAGAGGGAGAATGGAGGCCGTGGGACTCAGGAAATCCCCAAAGCTGCCAGATTCACAGACTGCCCCAAGGCTATCAGGGTGGGGACACTGCTGGTGCTCCCTGGGAGCTGTGTAAGAGCTCCTGCTATTCAGCTTTGCTGAGTGTCACTCACACAGGGATGAGCTTCTTGGTGATGCTTAAAACTGGTCTTGCTAGATGCCTTAGCAAGTCTTGGACATTTGGTAATCCTCCTGCCCTGATTTCCCCAAATGCAGAAATTACAGGCATGTGCTACACCACATATAGTTAGATTGAGATGAAAAGCAATGTGTTTTAATTTTTGATTTTTATATTCAGATATAGAGAATATTCTGGTTTTTAGAAAATACTAAGCTATTTGAGGTTTCAGGATGTTGTTTTATAGCTCACTCTCAATTGTGCCACGAAACAAAACAAAATCCGTGTATTGTAACTGTTATGTAAGTCTGATACTGCTTTTTAAAAAATATTATTAAAGTAAATGAGAAAGCTAGGGGCTACTTTACCCGTTTTATTTTGAAAATCCGATTAAATTCATTGCTATAACCATACCGTGCATTTCATTTCATTTCACACTGTTTGGCGCCATCAAGTGTTTAAACGAGTGTAAGCTAACTTTAATTTGAAAATTTACTTATGGTTCTAACATAAGAAACAAAGAATGAAACTAGTAACAGGATAAAGATAAAAACATTCCCAAGCCTTTAGGTGATCCCATCAGTAATAATATCAGCACCACGGCAGGAGGGAGAAACAAGCTGGGCATCACAATGGCACGGGAGCAACCGTGCATAAATGAAGGGGCCTGATATTAAGCTCACAGAATTTAAGAGTGTCTCACAGGGTGAGAGACACTAACTGTTCACTGTGGTAACTGCTATGGCAGAGGTAGGCAATGCCCTTGGGGCAGGAAGCAGCAAACTCCATCACTTCTACTTATTACGCTGTGGTGGAGGCAGCGTTTGCCTACAGAACAGGCCTGTCCACACATGATGCCTTCTCGCCCAGGAAGCTCAGGAGACTTGACAGACCTATAGTAACTAATTCAAAGGAAGAGAAGGACCACTTGGCTGCTAGGCTTAGGTCCTGGGCTTCAGTGTATAGCATCTGAAAGCCCTTGTATTTCAGTCTTGGATACTGGGCAGCAATAAAGAAGCTAATACTCAGCTTCTCGTTCGATTTGTCCTAATTTGCTTCTTAATCGCTGTGATATGTACGTGATCAAAAAGAAACTTGGGGAGGGGTTTAATTCACCTCACAACTCTCAGTCACAGCCCCTCCCTGAGGACAGTCAGGACAGGAACTCAAGGTAAGAACTGAAACACAGAATTGGGTGGTGGTGGCCCATATCTTTAATGCTAGCACTTGGGAGGGAGAGGCAGGCAGATCACTGAATTAGAAGCTAGCCTGGTCTACAGAGCAAGTTCCAGCCAGGGTTAGGCAAAGAAACCCTGTCTTAAAAAACCAAACCAAACCAACCAACCAACCAAACAAACAAAAAACCCCAAACCAAAACTAAAACCAAAACCAAAAAGGACTGAAGCCAAAACCATGAAGAAATGCTACTTACTGACTTGCTTAGCTCTAACTCTTATACAACCCAGAGTTATTTGCGCAGGTGCGGCACTGCCCTCAGAGGGCTGGACCCTCCCACGTTGATCATTAGTGAAGAAAATGCCCGATAGACTCTCCTACAGACCAGTCTTTGGCCAAGGAACTCCAGAAATTAAAGGGCAAGTAGAGGAATTAGGGAACCAAATCCCCGCAGTCAAACACTGTTTTCACGGGACCTCTGGTTTCATGTAATTGCCACAGCTGGACGTTTATGCCCATCAAAATGGTTTGTGTATCACTACGGCCAGAAGCCAGAAAGCTAGAACAACATAGGAAAGGCTGAGAATTCAGCTGGTCTTTGTAGAGCACTTGTTAAACATTTTGCCAAACACACTCACACACTCATATTTAGTGCCAAATGTCTGACCAAAAAAAAAAAATCCCTATTTTCATTAAGTCTTTCTAAAGCCACATGGTTTCTCTTCTGTGGCTATATCCTAAGTCATTTCTTAAAGAAAAAAAAAAAGCACCTTTAAAATAAAGCCTATGAGCTATCATAACTGTGGGATGAAGCCAGTGTTAATTCTATCAGGATCTAATGAAACAAAGCAATAAATACATGGCCACTCCCCATTCAAGGAAGGAAAAGTGTGTGTGTGTGTGTGTGTGTGTGTGTGTCTGTGAAGCCCAGGATTGCTTTCTAATTGAGAGCTTTGGCCTTAGTTGGCCAGAGGCTGGGTTTCATACTTGCCATAATAGCCAGTAGAACTTAATGTTTCCTTTTTTGAGATAGGGCCTTGTTGGCCCAGGCTGCCTCTGAACTCACTCTGTAGTGGAATATCACCTTCAACCCTCTGCCCCTTTCTCCCAAGTGCTGGGATTATAGGCACCCACTACCACGCTTGATCTATGTGGCGTTAAAAATCAAAACTCAAGCCTTGTACATGTCAAGCACAAGGGGAAAAAAAAAATGAAGGCTTTACCTTTAAATGAAAAGAAAAAAGGCAGGATGAAGAATGATCAACTTCCAAGACAATTTAACCTGTTTTGCATAAGCCATCTTCATTTCCTCTTACACACTAAACGAGGCGTAATATTCTCATTACTTTAATTTAGAAGTAATTATTTGGTTGTCTCTAACCTGAAGGAACGCCCGAGCTTCTTTATACCTGCACTCGATAAATCTGGAGCGTGGCACTTCTTCTAGAAAGTGTCCTGGGTCTTTTGGAATAAGGACATCTAGCCCATCAATAGTAACCTGCTGCAACTCTGGCCTAAAAACAAAAATTAAGATTTACTATCAAGATTTAATCCAGAACTCATAAGCAACACTGTCAAAACCACTAAAATGTATGTAAAAACTTGTGCTGTAGATTAGAATAAAGTTGTTACTTGGGTTGAAAAAAAAAAGATTTAATCCAGAACACAGGCAGACTTTTAATATAGTGAACATCAGCAAAGGAGCTAACCATCAAATGAATTTCCTTCAATGCTTCAGGTGCCAATCAGCACCTTTATTAGGGCCTTGAAAATCCAATACCCAATAGCAACAAGACCCTATCTCAAAAATAGTTTTAAATATTTTTCACTAATGCAGCTAAATTTGGGGATGAGAGAGGAATGACTCTCTGGATTGAACCTAGGGCCTTTTGCATGCTACCACCGAGCTGTACCCCATTCCTCTTCTTTTTTTTTTTTTTTTTTTGAGACAAAGTCTCCCTAAGTTGCCAAGGATGGCACTGAATTTGTAATCCTCCTGCTTCAATCTTCCATGTAGCTGGATTACAGGCTTGTGCCACCAGTCCTGGCTTAATGCATCTAAAACAGTTTTATAGATACTTTGACATTTTAAGTAGACGTGAAAGTTGAACAACATCATCATTTTCAGTTATCAGTTTAATTTTAGAGAGAAAATAGTTCTTATAGCTAAGAAATACCGAGTAAACTGCAGAAACTTGGGAGCCTCATTGACGGCAAAGATATCTGGAACCCACCTTCTGTGAATATTCCTCGAGAACGTTCTAGTCCTCTCTGTAAAGCTGAAAATGTACAGGAGGCTTTATCTACTAGCACACATGATGCCTACAAGCTACTGGCTGGTTGGTGATTCTGAACTTAATTAACTTATTAACTAAACTTTGATATAAACTTTTAATACCTTAAAGAACTAAATAACTTCCTTAAAAAATCCCTTTGAAACACAAAATTAGAAATAAGTGCATAAACATGAATAATGGCTAAAATTTTTGACAAAAATAGCAGACGCAACACTGACAAGAGACTGTCTCTCAGAGCCCACTAATCATTCCTGGTCACTCCAGCTGTGAACATCCTTCCAGCCGTTTCTCACACGTGTAATACTAAACACTATAAGGAAACAAAAATAAGCATGCCTTACAGGTCTAAAGCATGACAACAAGCAGTATTTCCCTGAAAGTGCTCTCAAAAGGCTTTGACATGAAAACTCTTATAAGCATGATAAACTTTAAGGCAAAGGACTAACATTCAGTCTACATTTACGTCAGGTTCCAGTGTTCCAGACAGATTACAGCATCATCATTAATGACTTCTGAGGAGAGAGAAAAGTACGACTGGGGTCAGAAAGCTGATGTTCACAGTCTTGGGTCACACGCGTCTCCTAAAGTGCCTGTTCTGGCCAGCAGTGTTTATTACTGTGATAGTTGAGGACAGACGTCTACACAGAGTATTAATTTTAGTCCTGCGATTTGTCTTAGCTTTCTGAGGCAGGGTTTCACGATGACAGCCAGGCTGCCCTGCAGCTCATTAGCTAGCTCAGCCTCACCTGCAGCTTGCAGCTCTCCTGCTTCAGCTCCCCGAGTGCTAGGGTTTACATGTCTGAGTCACCACCTCAGGACCCAGGGAAAACACACACACACACACACACACACACACACACACACACACACACACACCCACCCACCCCTAAGACATAAAGGCACAAAGTAATGAGTTACAAGCATCTGTGTTTGCATCTTCATCACAAACACTGCATCTTATCAGCTCCCCTGGAGGTCTCTGTGTACCCCACTCAGTAACTCCTTCTCTACTCTTTAGGGACACATTCTATCTTGTTAGCACCTTTATTCAATTTTAAATATGTCCACGAACACAGCATGACTATATACTATCACTCTTTTCTGCCGTGTTTGAGACACTCAGTATTGCAGGACCTATTCACGCTGTTGCAGACTTGCAGCCGGTTTTCCTGAGGTACAATACTTCACTGTATGAGTATATATGCGTATATTTAAATAGAAACACATGATATTATTCATTCATTATTATTCATTGTTTTAGACTTACCTGTCAAAAGCTCCAGGATAACGACCAAACTGTAACTTTCGAAAAGGAACAAACTTTCTGTCCATGTGTCCTCTGAGTCGTAAGTGACCATGCCAGAGGTAGTTGCCGCTCCGCTCATGAAAGACCACCAAGTGGATGGCGTGAGTGGCCAGCTTACAGACATAGTGTAGGGGGATCTCAGTTCCAGAAAGTGAGTCTATTCCATCTAGTCGAGGATCTTTGCTTTCAATCTTTAGGCACTGAAATCCCATATTCTCAGCTATCCGAAACCAGCCATCCTAGAGTAAGACAAAGATCAAGCCTGAATATTTAAAACCAAACGCTAGTAACAAAACTAAAGCAATTGTTATACCAATAGTTAAGACATATTTTTGTCTTAATTTGCTTTTTTGCCAGAATGTTTTAAAAAATGAGAGTAGCAAACAGAAGGCAGTGCTGAAAGAATGAAGTAGCAAACAAAGGTGTGAGGAATAAGTCTAAGGACTCTGAAGACTAACGCAAACTTCTCCCCTAGGATGAGGAAGCTCACTTAGTGCTCTAGTAGTAGGAACAGAAAAGCAAACTGACAACGTTTATCTCCTGACACTTTCAAAATGCTCTAAGAGAATTCCCACCACAGAGCAAACACCAGGAAACAGACTGCAGCATACTGCACACAATGAACATTTTCAAGATCATTAGGATTTAAATCTCATTTATCAAGATTATCCAATATAGAGAATTTGATGATTAAATATTATTATGAGTATCTGCTGGCCTAATAGATGTGTCCACATTACAACTCAAGCATCTATGCTTCAGGGAACACAGTAGAAGGAGGGCCCAAAAGACAGTAAAAGCCGGCATACCAGGAAACCTGCTGGGAAAGAAATGGCTGATGCAATTTTGTTTTTATTAAAAAAATTAAGAAAAAAAAAAAAAGACTATCTGCTGGATACAGTGGCCTGTGCAGAAAGTCTGTAAATTTGAGGCCAGCCTCAGCTACAGTGAACTTCTGATTCTTTTTTTTTTTCTTTTTTGAACTTCTGATTCTTAAAGGTCTTGTATTTCACAGGAACTTATAATCTCCTAAGAGCTTTTACATTTGCATTTGGATATGATACTCACCCTATAAAAGAAGTAGCATAATTATTATAGATAAGGAAGCATACTTAAAGACAACTTTTGAAACACAGGGAATAATACAGACAGCCACTTAATGTGTACCAAGTGCAAGTACACTGATAGCTCCTTTGCTGCCCACAGAAACTATGGTTTATAAGCACTGTATGCTTTTCCTATAAGGAAATTAAGCATACCAACATGAATGAATGGGCAACACCGACATGTACAAATCTCCCTAGTGGATATTTGCACACTGATCCACCAGCAGTCATCCTATTGTTTTGTTTGTTTGTTTTTGATCTCTTAAAGACAGGGTTTCACTAGGTAGCCCTGGCTGGCCTGAAATTAACTATATAGATTAGGCTGGTCCAGAACTCATAGAGATCTGTCATCTACGTCTCCTGAGTGCAGGGATTAACTAAAGGCATGCACCACCACCTCACAGCTCAGTTTCTTGTTCTTAAACATGAATAAAGATCAGAACATACTGCTGAAAACCTGTATCAGAAAAACACAAAAGCCAAAGAAAATGAATATGTCATTAAAACCTTTAGCAAAACACAAAGTATCAGGGAGTAAACTTTTAAGAAAAAAAAAAAAAAACTTAATGACCTTTAGAGACAAAGGCAAAACCACTGTCATGAACAAAAGAGTGCAAGGACTTTGAGAAAACACACAAAACAACCAGACAAAACTACTAAATCAATAGCATCGTTAAAGCTTTTGGTTTTTATTTTTTTAAATAGAATGGTTGAAAAAAATCACAGAACAAAAATAAAAAATAAAATGATCTCTTTATATGAGGACAGAGGACCAGGAAAAAGACAAAATCAAAGACCCACAAATCCAACAAAGGAACAAAGAGCAGGAAAACTGTGCGTATTAAGTAGATCCTCCTTGAAAACATGGATGTCCCATTCCGTCCTCCCATTCTCCCACCCTGAGCACGGCTGTGACGGTCCTGGGGCACTAGGAGAGCGAGGACGCTGGAATGAGGACGGAAATGGACCAAGAACTCCAGCCCTGGTGTAAGTGGGAAGGCAAGCAAACACCAATGGCCACCATTATTTCAGCTTCTTACTAGAAAAGATAAAGTGCCTTATTTGCTCTAGGCTTTGTATCCAGTTATTTGTAGCTAAAAATATTCCCGATACAACTTGCACGAAGAACTTTAGTGTTCTGCATTTTAAGTGGTGTAATTGTCTCCATTAGCTGCAGCAGCTGACTCACCTCGTTCTTCCACAGGTGATACTGCAGAGCAAACGCAGTGAAGTCTCGCGGAACACAGAAGAACCTGCAGTCTGAAGCGGGGCCCTGAGAAGTATTTTTCACTTGTTCAAAGTTTTTATTAATCAATTCCAGAATCCAAGGGTCGATAAGGAACACTGGCACATTTTGGCTGGATGTCAGCATAACAAAGTTCTTAACTGCACGCTGTTGAGAGGAAAAGAATCTCTTTAATACCACTAAGTCAACATCATTTCCCCCCAGTACTGGGGAACTGAATCCAGGACCTCACCCATGTTAGGACAGTGCTCTGTCACTGAGCTCTAACCCCAGCCCTCCTGTAGCTTTCATTTTGAGAGAAGATCTCGTTAAATCACCCAGGCTGGCCTTAGACTCACTATGAAACCCAGGCAGGCTTTGACCTTGGATTCCTCCTGCCTAAGATTCCCTATAGGTGTGATTAAAAGGCTTGGGCCACTAGGCCTACCTCATTACAACTTATTTTTGTTAAATTTTTGATCAATTAATTTTCTAAGAATTTACAGAGTGTCTACCCAATAGACACCATGCTCATTACTATACTAGGGATAAGCAAATGAGTAACACACACGGTTCTGTCCTCAAGAGGAGCACAGTCTACTAAGGAATTAGACAAATCGCTAGAGTTCAAGATGAAATATGCGCCACAGAATGCCAACGACCCAGTGCAAAAGCAGGAAGCCAGGAATGGCCAGACATGTGGACGAACGCTTGGGACGTCAGCACTCCAGAGGTAGAGAAGGGAGACGGAGACGACACGAGGTTTGAGGTAATCCAGGGTATGCATAGAAAGTTCCAGGCCAACCAGGGCTACACCAGTGAGATCCTGTTCTCAAAATAACAGCATAAACAAAACAAAACTAAGGAGCAAAAAAATCTAAGCATTCATAAAGACTATCTGCTCATTTTCCACAACACAGGCTCTCATATAACATGGCTGCACCGTTTTTATTAGTAAACCAGCACTATCTTCAAATTTTTAAAACTGCTGTTGACACAGGGTCTCAAGAAAGCAGGCTGGCCTCGAGCAATGTCTGTTTAGCTGAGGATGACCCTGAGCTTCTGGTCCCCCTGACACCTACCATATCCGGTTTACACAGTGCCGGAGATTGAACCCAGGGCAAACACTCTACCAACTGAGCTACATCTCAGCTCTGCCCTCTCAGCTCTGTTTTTATTTTTAGTTAGGTAGAAAAAAAAGAAAATGTATTTTTAAAATATAGAGGTTCTGAAACTTTACAAAACAAAAAATCTAATGAATGTATTATATTATCTGTTCCCCTCATCTTACAAAGGACGCACTGAGATTTTTATTGCTGACTATTGACTTCCCTTTACATTCATAGCTCAATTCTGATTCATATATTCCTGCATTTGGGGAAGCATTACAGTTCAGTACTCAAGAATATTAGAGATGGAAAGCTAAAATCTGGATTCAGATATTTACTAACCAACTACCTTAATCTCCCTGACGAGCTAAACCGAGAACATACATACTGACACTTCTAAGGTTTCCACAAGGACAAAATGAGACGTGCCATGTAAAGCACTGGGCATAAGGTCTACTCATGTCCATGGTCATTACTGTCCTTGCTATCAATCAACAAATACTTAAGGAGTATATCAATGAATGAGCTAAAGATAGCACATTGTAACTGAGATGTAAGTACATACCCACTGTGTGCTATCAAATCCAATTCGGTTTCCCTTGGATTTTGATGAGCCAGTTCCATTCTGGAAGAGAGCAGAAGAATATTTTGGTAAACTCACAGCCCAGCACTCACTATCCATATGCTTATTTCATACTCATAAGCAAAAAAAATCATATATTTTATAATACAATAATCCAAGCTATAAAACATTGACAGAATATAATAAGTTACTGATATTATTCATGGTATTCCCAGCATTTCTATATTATTATTATTATGTACTGCCTGCACAACAGAAGAGGGCACCATATCCCATTACAGATGGTTGTGAGTGCTGGGAATTGAACTCAGGACCTCTGGAAGAGCAATCAGGCTCTTAACTTCTGAGCCATCTCTTCAACACCTGGTTAGCATTTCTGAGCAGATTAATGTCCATCAAGAAACAGCATCTGCACTCACACTCCTATGCCTGTCTGTCAGCCCCCTCCCCCTGCCACTGTGGGACAATGGTCTTGTACTTTGTAAAGATTTATCATTTGTATTGTTTTAATAAAATGCTGATTGGCCATTAGCCAGGCAGGAAGTATAAGCAGGGCAACAAGAAACAAAAAAAACAAAAAAAAAAAAAAAAAAGAAGAAGAAAAGAAAAAAAGTATAATAATGAGCAGATAACAAGTGTCAGGCTCTGCCCCACCCCCCACCCCATACTCTTACAGAACAACACTGTAAAGCAAAGTAATTATTTCCGGTTGAGAGATGGCCCCAACACTCACACTTTTCATAATGTGTACTATTATTTCAAATGTTTTAGATTACTTGTAAGTTAACAGTTCTTTTTAAATGTTCAGGTTTGAAATGTCAGACGGAAGAAAATAATATTGCCATATTGTTCATATGATAAGCCCCCATCGATCGGAAACTAAATAGGAGAAAGAATGCTGGACGGTTTAGAGATAAGAAGAAGCTTTCAAGCTCCAAGAACTCTGACAACTCCATATGCTTCCAATGTTTTCTACCTATGAGATATAAACAACAGAGGATGCTGACGGACAATTAGAATCACCTCATCCTACAAACACAATGAGCTCAACATTCCTACAAAGGAGGCTCGTCCTTTATTAAACTGCACACATGCCAAGGCCAAGCTGCCTTTGTGTTACCATGTCTGGCCTAGTGCTTGGTTAAATAGATGTTAGTAAGAATTTGTTAACTGGAAGAGAACAGAAGGGAGGAAGAGTAATGGAGAGCCAGACTCAGTCTCTCGACAGATCTCTAACTTAGATGATAGCAGTTACTTGAGAGAAACAGGCAACAAAAAATAAAAACAGAGGCAACTTTGTGATCCTCAGTCCTGACAAGTGATGGAAACTAGTCATTTGTTTTTCACTCCAGCCCTATAGTAGGAGAGGAACCTGTATTATTATTATTATTATTATTATTATTATTATTATTATTATTATTATTAGATTTTTCAAGACAGGGTTTCTCTGTAGCTTTGGAGCCTGTCCTGGAACTAGCTCTTGTAGACCAGGCTGGCCTCAAACTCACAGAGATCCGCCTGTCTCTGCCTCCCGAGTGCTGGGATTAAAGGTGTGCGCCACCACCGCCGGGTGGAACCTGTGTTTTAAGCTGCTGAATTGGTTGAGTTTGGAATAAGTAAATTTCTAGTGAGCTAGTAGATTGTTTTTAATCGTAGTTTTATTGGAATTAAGATTATATATTATAAATTCTACCCTTTTCCCAGGTGCCCAGGGCAATGTCCCCAGTTAGTTCCTGGGGCAGCTGAGGACAGAGAACCTGAAATGACCCTATCCTATAGTCATACTGATGAATATCTTGCATATCACCATAGAACCTTCATCTGGAGATGGATGGAGATAGACTGGAGCACCGGATTGAGCTCCCAATGTCCCAAGGAGGAGCAGAAGGAGGGAAAATATGAGCAAAGAAGTCAGGACCACGAGGGGTGCACCCACCCACGGAGACAGTGGGGCTGATCTATTGTGAGCTCACCAAGGCCAGCTGGACTGCGACTGAAAAA